>NW_010171077.1:44198-95171 GCF_000695765.1 Mesitornis unicolor | reverse complement strand
AAGAGGGAAAGATTAATTAAAAGCAGGCTGTTTAAGTAAGTAAAAAATTGTTTTCCATGAAAAAAACACATGGCAAGGTGTCAGGTTAGATGAAAGATAGAGACAGCTAGATAATAATCCTCTTGACTGTGTGTTTAACTTTTCTTCTATTGATAGGTTTGCCTGAGTAGTATTAAAACATTTCATGAATCTGTTTAAAACACTACTTCACTGTAGCAGAATGAAAATGAATGCTTAACAGTCTGCTCTATGCTTTTAACAAACATTTCATTTACTCCTTTGAGCCAAGCAAAATTAGAAGGACCTAAGGGTCTCTGATCATTTGCCCAAAATTAATGATCAGTTATTGAATAATTAACTGTCATTGATATCTCATTTCTAAACAAATCAATGGACCCATTTAAGTGTTTGTGTAATGATAGTAATATAATCCTTCCTCATATGAACTGCAAGTGAATAGACCAAAGAGAAAAAGCACATTCTCCACCCAAAGTAATTATGAGACCTACTTAAAAATCATTTGCCTCAGCAGAAATATAAAGTATTTTTCTGCATAATTTACCTCCAAAATGTGTACATTTGGCTTCCACTTTAAAAAATGAAACCTGTGTGAGTGGAGGTAGTGCTCCAGTATTCTTGAAATGTGAGAGCAGGGGAGTGTTTAGGAGACCACAGCAAGTCATCCACAGCCAGTGTTCAAAGACCTGCAGAAGACGACACTGATCACCCCCCCAGCCAGACACGTGCAAGGGGTATCACACGGCTCAGGCAAATTGGCTTGCAAAAGATGGGGCTAGGGAGGGAAAGCAAAAGGCATATCACCGTGGTGCATTAATTTCTTCCTCCTGATTGTACATTGCTTTCCTTCCCGCCACCCAGCACTGCTCTTTAAGGCAACGAAACATGGTCCGATAATCTAGGATTTAACTCAAGAGGACTCTGTTTTTTTTTATAATACCATAATGTGTTTGTAGTGCATAAACAAAATTGCTGCCACCAATGAGGATAGCTTTATAGATATCTCCATCTCTGTATTTTTGAAAATACTCTGGAGTGTCAAATGCAACACTTGACAATGATTGTCTTTACAAACAGCAGTGGCATGGAAGCGCTTCAGCTTGGGTGCAGAGGGGAGGAGTGTGCTCTTTCTTTCAAGGTACAAATACAGAAAGCTGTAGAACTATTCAGAGCAGGAATTAATTTTAAAATATAATGTAGTTCACTCAGAACATCATGGACTTGGCCACTGCTAACACTTCAGCTGGTAGGACAATGAATGCTTGAAGCAGAATTATTTATTAGTGTTAGAAAGAGATGGCATTTTGAGCATTTTTGTGAATATAAAAAATGCCACAACTGGAAACAGAAATGTTTGCCTTTGTATTTCAATGAATGTTTAAACAATAGCAACAGCAATAGTAAAAATCAGGCAAATGCAAACTACAGGTCTGAAAACCTTAGAGTTGAGCTATGTTTAAAAAAATAATAATTATATGGGTAACCTAATCCTAACATCTACTTATTTTTACTGTCACTCATTCACTCCCACCCTTTGGCAACAAACACGTCGGATTTGCCTTCATGTTTCTGCTAACTATTGCTTAAAGAGTTCCACTCCCACTCTCCTGGAACAGCAATGCCTGAATCCTTCCCAAGAATGCAGAGGTACATTCTCTGCCTCAGCTGGGCAGTTTTAGGAAGCCACCAAATTTTCCCTCAGTTTGCTATTTGAGGGTTTTCTAAGAGAACAGGCAGAGTCAGTGAGGGGTTAGAGAGAGTATAGATTTCCCTCCTGTCCCAACACAGTGTCTGCCTTCTCTCTCAGTTTTGAAGGAGGTTTATGTACAGATTATATGGCTGTCCCCTCCTATTCTGCTGAATTTACCAGCTGACATATAACCAGGGTGTATTTTTGAACGTTTTTGAGCTTCTTTTTGAATGAAAAATCTGTAGGTCTTTCCCAGCCTTCCCAAACATCAATATATCTGAGGCATATGCCAGCATACTGGGATTTTTTTTCTGTTGCAGAAATTAGACCAAAAGCAATATGCAGTTCTGTCTGATTCCATTTCTGAGCATGAAGTAAGCTTGCGGGTGGAGGGCAGTCCTTGTTAAAAACTGGGGAAGGGGAGAACATCTGGGAGCTGCTGCTACAGAGCCCCATTTGTGATTGTTCCACATTAGGAAAATTCAAACTCAAAAAAGTTCATATCTGAGTAATATATTCATTAAAAAAATAGTATTTCATAGCAGAAGTAATTTCTAAATATATGCAATGCAGAATTAAGCATATTTATATGTAGAAGGAGTTTGTAGGATAAACATAGGATAAACATACACTGACCCAGAGAAGGACGAGGACTTAACAGCTCAGCTTTAGCCAGTGACATTACAGGGGATGTGCAGACATCACAGCACATCGCAGCACACTACCATCCCAACCTCACAAACTCTCTCATCCATCGAGCCTGTTCCTATCGTACTTGAACTGCTAGCAAGTGAAAATGAGATGTGTGTTCAGTTGACATATTCACGATGTACAGTGCATAGAAAGAAATTAAAGATGCAAAAGAAATGTTAAAATAACCCATTTTTCTCCCCTTTCAGCTGTTTGAACAGCAAGCTTCCTGTTTCTTTCCTGTGAATCTACACTGATAATAAAAGGGAATTTTTAAGAAGTGGTGAAGTTTCCTAGTTGAAAATGTTTATAAAATACCTACTTATCTCAAAATGATAATGATGAGAACAGCTAAGAAGCAATTACTGTTTGCTTGAATATGCTGCCAGTGATCTTGTTCCATGGATTTATTTATTATTTTCGTTTCACGGTGTTTGACAGAAATTGAATCATCTTTATTTTTATTATCTGTATATCAAGCTTTTTGTGGCTGGCAGTCGCAGTCACAGTCACCTCCAAGTTCTGCTTGCAAGTATACCAGACAACACTCTCAATACCTATTGCAAGAAGGTATATAATATAGAGCAGGTTTAATTGTAAAAGTGCTGGGTTTATAGCCATATTTATTGATCACCTGATAAACTTATTTATTTGACAGCCTGGTGCCTTCAATAAATAAGGGTGGCATGCTCTTCTTTCACTTTAATAAGTGATGTAAGGAAGTGACAAGTACCAGCCTGAATAAAGCATATGATGAACATTTGTTTACAAAACCATGATCTAGTTCTTTAATTTAAATATAAACAAGTCTGATTTAGAATTAAAGGGACACTCTGCACTGAGATTTGCCTCCTTGCTTTGTTTTGCGCTTTATTTTTTTTCCATTTCTTCTTTTCTTGTCTTCTGTTGTTATATTCTGTAGCAATGAAGGCCAGCAAAAAGGTTTCTTTGCGTCTGAATCTTTACCTACATATATTTTATATACGTGTAATATATTACTGTAACTGAAACAGCTGGTTTTGAAGTAATTCCCCTTGGAATATTTAGAGTTCAACGGTATTATCAGAGAGACCATAAAGCAATGCTCACCACAAACAAAATTAAAACAGACATAATATAAAATTTTAGGGCATTAAGAAAATATAAACAAGCAAGAAGACTAACGAAAAATAAACTAGATTTCCTTTATTTCTAATTCCGGAAGGTGGTATTAGTAACTTGTATGAAGGAAAGCCATAATTTCCAGTATATTTTTAAAAATTGAGTGTTCCTTCTTTTATGGGTCTTTTTTTTCAATTAAAGATGTTGTTCTATTACTTCCTCTTGACAGTCCAGGTTTTCTTTAGCAAACCTGAAATGGATACATTGCAATCTGCCCGAGTTCTGGCAGGTAACGTAAAGGTAACTTGTTTTTGATTGTCATATGATACTGTCCTTTTTGATGGGGTGGGTAAGATATGCTGAATTAAAGTAAATTTATGCCAGCGTTTGTTGAATTTGAACTCTGAGCATATGTTTACCTGAACTGACAACTCAGAAAAATTTTGGGAGGGCAAACAACTATTTTCTTTCCAGTTCAAGGGTGATGGATGCTCTCATCCAGCTGACCAAGTTAACAACTAATTTCAAGTTTAACTACTAAAGGAATGGGTAAAGGCTTTCTTTTTTTGCTTTTCACTCTATTACTACTCTATTACTATTTATAGGAAACACAACAAAGAATTAAATCAAAACACAGATTAAAAAATGCATAACATTAATGTCACAACAGTGTCTTTATCATCTAATATGCTCAGAACACCTCCTTTAGTTTACAAGGCTGATTGCAGCTAGAGGCAGCTCTAGACTTTTATACATTTAGGAAACACATTATTATAGTTTTGAAAAACATTACTTTTTGCAAGCAAAATATATTTTGTTTACTCAAATCAGATAAATGTTACGGGTATTTTATTCATCTTTTTTCTACTTATGTATATTGACATTTTTGACCAGATTCTTCCAGCGCTCCAAGTTGGGATGTCAAAAACTGTGCTTGCAGAAATGAAAGTATCCTCATTATGCAAATGTAGGTTCCACTGATAGGCATGTTCTGTTTTATAAATTACATCCTCTTGTCAGAAGTCAAATTGTATTTGAATAACTTCACGGAAATTGTCACCAAGATTTTAAATTGTGTGCCTTGTATGCCATTGTTGATTTAGTCAGTGAGTAAAAAATGGACATATGTTGATTTTTAAATATGTGCATGATTGTTTTGTCATAAATGTTATTTAAATGAAACCTAGATGCATATGTAATTTTTCATGTATATTTTTGTAAAGTTTTGCATTATATAAATAATCTTAATGTTTATATTTAATAAAATATGTTAAACAGTATTAGTTGCTGTATATTTTAGTCTTAACAAGTTTGTTTCCTATAAACATTCTTGAAAAAATTTCCTGTAGGGTAAAATAAATATACATGTTCAGATAAAAATATTAAAGCATAAAAGTTAAAATGAAAAGTGAACTTGAATTATGAAAATCATTTTTATCTGCTATAAAAAGACTACCTTTCTTATTTACATTTTTCATTGAATTTACTAAAACAAACACAAGTATGTTTCTCTCATATTGTTGAGAGTATTTAGGAATACTCAAATATAAGTTAATTTCTTATTGTAAGCTAAGCATTTTAATTAAAAATACATTTAAACTCATTACAAAGAATAAACTGAGTTCAGAAAAGAATACATTTAAATAATTTATAGAGCACTGAGATGCTTATTTTAATTTAGAAAATAATGTATTACTCTCTTATTACAAAAATTAAATTGATGAGAGATGTTACCAGCAAAAATATGTCCTTTACAGAAGCTCACAGTTCTGTTGATCTTAGTTTTCAGAATGACCATTATTGCAGCTGGAGTAATCTTTGATGTTAAGAAAAGTGGAAAAATCAAAGTGAAGTGGTAAATCTGTTCATTTTTCAAACATATTAATCTTGTCAAGATAATACATAAAATCAATCTTTGAATTTTTTTTTCCAGAGCCTTTTATTCCCTTTTATCAAAAATATGAAAGCACTTGGGAGGATAAAGAAATGTGGATGACTTTGGAAAAATGATCTGAAAATATATTTTGTCTGTTGGTATTAAACAGTGACACAAGCAATGTGAACTGCACATGGTCAAAACATGCATTACTTGTTCAACTATTGGTATTCATCATATTTGTTCTGCTTATAATATGAACATACAGCAAATTTCTGGTACAGCTTTCTTAACAATTCAACTGAATTTCAAACCCTGACAGTAACAAATACAAATTGCACCAGCCCAAAAAAATTGTTGGGGCTAATTTTAATATTAATGAATTCTTTACAACCTCAGTTCAGCAGTTTCGATTAAGCTTTAATTAGTAGCCAGAGGGGAATCCAAAACAAAAATAAGGAGTTGAATTGCTAATTAAGTTAGTTTGATGAGGTAGAGTTTTAGTAAAAGACTGGTTGTTGTTGGCTGTGCAGGTTCTGACAGGCTAAAAATACTAAAGATTATCATTATTGTAACTAACATCCAACATTACCACCAGATTTCTGCGAGGAACAGACAGTTCATTAGAGTACAACACTTTTGTGTGTCAGTACGAGAATTAAAGGCTTGTTAATAAGATAGCAGTGCCTGGGAACCATAGACCACGACAAGCAAATGTGGTTTTAAATTTGACTGGTGATAAATTATCTAGTTATTTGATACCCCAGGTTGCATCTGAATCTAATGTGCATTTATTTGTTAGGAACTGCTTGTCAGTCAATTCATTTCCCAAATGGAATTTTGTTTATTAGGCTACCAGGCTTAGTGATTTTTCTTTTGACATGTCCATCACAGTCACATTTTTCCTAATATACCTGCTTTAGATGGTATGATGTTCACCAAAAATTGTATTTAATAGTGCATGTGTAGATGGAAGCAGATGTGGTATTAGATGCTCTGCCTCCAAAAGCTACATCTCAAGGAAGATAGTTTAAGGAAAATCTATAAACCGACTTAGTTGAAGAAGCACCATGTAGTAAAATTATATAGCTGTGTTATTTTCCTAATGGCAGCTTTGATAACAGGTTAAAATCTCAGCCATCTTAAATTATTATCAAATGAATTTTTACATTGCAAAATTAACTATTGCATTCAATTAAATACTTCTGACATTATAAGTGTGCTACCGTAGCTCCCAAAAGATTTCTAATTATAACCACTAAAGCTCTGCAGTGATAGCAATTCGACCAAACTGCACATAAGAGATGTGTTAGGTATCTCTGTAAGGATCGTATGGAATGTTATTTGAATTCACTATACTTTGATGTTTTCTATAATTTATATTTTGTCCTTTTGCTTAAGGTTTCAAAGCCTACAAACCCAATAATGAAGGGATAAGGGAAGACAAAAAAATAAATGATATTGTTTCTGTGGCATTAAATATAAGCCTGCTATCAGAGCTACATAGCACTAGCGAATTGTAATCAGGTACTTTGACTTAACACTGTTGTGTTTTATAATAAGAGTGGTTGCCATATGTTGGAAGTCCTATCTGTCTGTGTGTTAGGGGTTTCATACCTCTGTAACAAATCCAAAAACTCATTTTATAAGACCTTAAATCTACCCATTGTAATGTAGCTCCACTAGTGTAAATCCACATCAAACTTTCCTCATGAATGTTGCTAGAAGATTACTTATCACTGAAAGCAAGGGGAAGCATTGAATTAGGATGCAGAAGACAGAGGAAAAATAACTTTCACTAAATCTTCTTTTAATGCATAGTTTACAATTTTCTTTCACTCAGCGTGAAACTGATTAAAAGCACATGGATGCCCCTCATAAAGAATGCTTTGCACAAATAGATGCATTGTTTAATATATTTACATCCCTGAATACTTGGGATTTGAATACAGCAATATAACGGTTGTTGGAAAAGAGCATCCAGGATCCATTATACATTTATTTGAATATACAGTACATTCCTCTGCTGTCTCGCTCTCTCCCAGTTACATCCAGGGATTCCCACTGGAAGACCAGAGCCCGTTGCAGTAAGCAGATTACATTGCTGGTATGAGCTGTCAGGGGCACCGTTTCCACTGGGCATCACACCAGCGAGAAAACAGGGTAACAAGTCCACCCCTAAGAGCAGACATATAGACCCGCACAAACTCTCTGCTCACTACTCTGATTGAAAAATGAGGCAAAATGTAAATCTTTTAAAGGAGCCATGAGGAATCTGCATTTTTGTTGTTTGGATGGCTTTCTTCAGTGCACATTCATCACAGGTCAAGGCCACTGTTTATTTCTTAGTTCACTCTTTGCCAAATACCAGACTATTTTCATGTATGGCACATTTACTATGTCAAAATTGAAAGAAAGATATATTTAACAGAGGAAATACAACTCCCTGAATCAAACTGATGTTCAGTGAACAGAGTGAGCTAAGATTTCTAGTTTAGTAAAATAAAATGGAAGATCATTAAAAATCTTCAAAATTCCCCAAAAGCAGCTTGAAAATATAACTGAATGCTATGTTTTAAAGTTTTATGTTCCTAATGTTTGTCTTCTTATGCCAGTTTTAATGCTAGTCTCTTTGCTGACCTCAGTGTAATTACTCCTGATTGACAATTGTGGAAATGACAGAGCAGTCAGACCTTTATTTGATGGAAAAAGTCTGCGAAAGTTGCATCACTGAAGGGCATTCAGTTGCTCTCTGTTAATAAATATTTTTCCCTTTCAGATTTTATTTTGATTTATTTCAGAATCAAATGCAGACTATTCTGGTACACAACACTTGCAGTATGAGCATCTTTTCATATACTGGAAAATCAAAATCTTTACAGTCACAGTATGTTAACTAGATGTTCAGTTTTGTTAATGGAGTTAATGTAGAACTAGTCATCATTTCAGCCTTAAAATACTCGGGGCAATAAAAATAGCAATACTATTCACAGAATAGATTATTTGTTTTGATATGAAATGTTAAAATAAAATTCATGGAATAGATTAAGTCAAAATGAAATGAGTTTGTGCTTTGGGGGTTTCTTATAAGTATGTATGTTTGTGTACGTGTGTATATGTATGTCTGTGCTTAGATATATAAAAATATAAATATATATGTGTTTATAATGCCTCTGAAATAATCTCCTGTTTCCCCACTCTCCAAAACTATGATTTGTTCAGCAGACTCTCACTCCTAGCTAAATAGGAGTTTGTGTGCCTGTGTGATGCGTCTGTGTGTGTCCATTCCCTGTGAGGGCATAGAGATGAGGAAGGCAGTTGTCTTCATAGTATTTTGTTTAAACACTTATTTTTAATTGGTCTTTACATACAAGATGGTTTTCTATTGCTGAATTCAGTTTAGGAATAACTGAGTAACATCTATCTGAAAGAAAATTAATCACAGAACTTGTAATATTCTATACTTGAAGGCTTGAGAGGGAGATATCTTACAAAAACACATCGATGGTTCTCATAGAAGAGAAACACTGTTTAGGAGGTGGACAAGTGTTGATGAGCAACCTAAACTGCCATTGCAATGAGTTAATAAGACAATCCCGGAAGGAGAAGGTATCTATCTCTATTTTTTTTAACATGAAAACAAATAACTCACTCAGTTTTAGTATAATGAGATATTTGTCTTTTGAGTAATCCATTGGTTTTGACTGTGTTCATGTATATCTTGAGGTATTTTAATATACAAAATACAGCACAACTGCTCAGCCCTAAGTTCAGTGGAGAATGAAAAATTAGAGTGAAAAACCCAAATTAGAAGTCAATAAGCTTTTAAGAGCTCCATCTCTTAGTGGAAGATGCCTTGAGAAGACTGGGCTTTGAAGACAGTACAAAAGCGCCTACCAGTCCTCAGCTGAGCATAAACATACAGCCCTTTCACAAATTAACTGCACATTTTTATGGTTTTTTTTCAGTGTTAGTTTCTTTTAACTCAAAGCTTGAATGAATAGCAGGTATTTCTAGCTAGTGTAAGTCTATTCCCACAGTGCACATCAAACACAAATCAGTTTTCGTTTAACGTAGTTGAAACAGGGTTTTTAGATCTCTGCTCCATGGTGCTCAGATCACTGCTAGACTTGCAGTGAGATCTTGCCAAGCATGCACAAAAGAATCAAATTTCTGTTCAGATTTGTGTTCCCAGTGATTTGGTGGGAGTTTGGGAATGTGTTGTAACAGTGTCCACTACAAAATCAATGTCTCTTCCCATATCGTTAGACAGATGGACAGGCTGGCAGACAGGACTAGCCTAGTTTGGGGGCAGGGACAAAAATAACACGATCATATTTCAACTCATTGTTCAAGTTTAATGAGTTCTGCCATAGCTCCAGCACTAGAAGGTTATTGTGAGGCAAAAACAAAGGGACCCTTCTTTTGTCTTTCTTCACAAACTATCAGGCCCCATTACTGAAAATTAAGGTTCAATAAAATTCGTATTCAGAGATAATTAGCAGACAGCTTTGTGGTGCTGCGGATAATATGACCAAAGTGCTGGTTCACAGCGGTGTGTGCTGAAGTGTGAAAGAGCCAGTTCTCCGTTGCTGCTTCTGAGGTCATACCCCCTCATCCCGCATACAATGTGGCAGTCAAAATGCAGCATTCTTACCTGCTGTGATAAAAAATACACCAAAGCAAATAAATTATTTCAACCCCCCTCCCCCTCGCAGCTTTTTTTTTCTTAAACAAAGCTAGATCATTAGTAATAAACTATGACTTCATTAGAATGTTCCACATAACAGGATTACAGAGGAATGTGTCAATAATTGGCAAAGGTTTGTCTTTCATTAATTAACACCTTTGTATGAATACAAACTTGTTATCCTCACGTTTTATACGTGAAATATTACCATTAAAATTAGACCTTCAGTTTAAAAAAATAATTCTTGATGGTGTTACTTTGTACAACCGAACATATTCTAAATATTCTTTAGATTGGAAAAGAAACCAAATTTCAAAACAGGCATTTCTGGAAGACTTATTTTCTCTGAACTAAGGGAAAGGAAAGTTTCACAGTTCTGGTCTTTTAGAGACATAGATATATAAAAGTGGATATATACATTTTCTATACATAGGAGCATATTTAAGGAAGTAACTAATTAAAATATTTGTTCTGGTATTGTTGCTTAACAAAAATGCACATTAAATACCTTAGCTTTGCTTTTCCCATCTGTCCCACTGAGGAAACAACCCATAAGCTTAGGGTCAGTCAATAATATTGGACTGTTTATCCTGGCATACAAATCTCTATGTGGACAGAGAAGAAAAAGTAAATTCTACCTAAAAGAAGGTATTTTTTCTAAGTTAGAAATACAGTCTTTTATATTTTCACCAGTTTCAGCTGATGATTTATAAATATAACTTTTAGCATTCATAAAAATGGTGAGTGAGATATTCATATGTGTAGTGGGATCCTGGTTTGAGTTAAGTTCTTAGATATGTGATGTTGTTTCACTGCTGGTATGTTTATCTTGATCACTAAATGGTTTATAAATTGGATCCCATTAGCTGAAAACTCTGACCCAGGGTGTGCAAGCACTTAAAATCTCACCATCCCTATTGAATTTGATGGGATGATCAAAATTTCTAAAATAGTCTTCTATTTTTTGAGGGTCATAATATTTTCTGTTTTGGAAGCTTTGGACCAGAGTCCTATGGGCTCTTCTCATGGAATCAGTCCGAAAAGGTATTAGATATGTAAAACAAGACCTCAGTAAACCGACATTTTCTCACTCCTTGCCCAGGCTTTGCTGGAAAGGTGGATAGGATGATATTTAATGTGACTTATATATTCCTATGTACTCATGGGATTTTTGTTTTTCTAAATCCCTTTTTATTTCACAAGTCACTGCACAATAAGCATATTCTCAGAAAACAATAGCAAACGGGAAATAGGAGCACATTTCCTTTCTGTCT
Organism: Mesitornis unicolor; assembly: GCF_000695765.1. NCBI lineage: Eukaryota > Metazoa > Chordata > Aves > Mesitornithiformes > Mesitornithidae > Mesitornis > Mesitornis unicolor. The sequence goes on along the minus strand of NW_010171077.1, from coordinate 83,832 downwards.
CGTTCAGTAAAAATCAGTATGTGGTGTTACTTTAAAAGCCTGTATGGAAATATCCAAAAACAATATTGGATTTGTCACCCATATCACAGAGCCTTTCTATAAGCATAAATTTTAAAAATAGCTTCAAATATTAGTGAATTCAACTACTTAAAAACAGGTCAAGCCCACCTCTCCCCTACAAAAAAAATCCATTCTCTGGTTGATGGGGAAAAGTAGGTCTCCATCATCATTTTTCAGGAGGCAACTCTTTGAAATCACATGGACTTCAAGATTTTTCAGACACTTGGGTTTTTTTGCAAAAGAACAGCTTGCTGTGGGAAAATCGCGGTACCCTGAAAGACAAGGCTGAACTCTTACTGATTATAGTGGATCCAGGTTTATTAACATTATGTAAGAGAACGCTTTCATCTGCATTTCAGTGTGTGGTGAACTTAGTATATGATTAGAAAAGGAGGATTAAGGCTGTGTCTACATTAGCACATAATTCAGTATGACAAGACTAAATCAGTAGTTGAAAGCAGTCGATGCTGAAGCCCTGCGTCTTACTCTGTGGTTGAACGTTTTCACTTCAGCCCAGTTTTAGTGTGACCTCCTGGTCTGAATGTCCTCATTGCCCATATGGTTTAGAGTCACCCACTCAATGTCCAGTGGCTTATGGCTGCATTAGGGAACATCCCACACTTGGTGCACCTCTGAAGTGGAGATCCTCGTTTAGTTTTCTCAGAAATCCAGTTTACAGGCATCTAGTTCACAGACACCAAACCATGCTGTGCAATGAAACAAAGCACATTAACATGAGGAAAACTGAGGAACTCATTTCAAAATTTCACTGCTACTATAGACCAAAACTTTAGTATGATGTAACCTAAAAATGCTTCCTAGCTAGATGAACACAGGATATCATAATTCTTGAAATTTAAGTGACCCTCTGATCCCTGTGCAACTCTCTCAGTGTCATGGCATTCAGCTGTTGACTTTCTTGAAATGAAGCCCTGCAGTTCCTCCAGCTCCAGACCAAAGAGTCCACCTCAAAACACTCCTGCAGTGCATTGAGGCCGCTTCAGCAGTTCCAGAGCTTGCATTTCAGTTCCTTCAGAAGCATCATAGAGAAAATATACCATCACATAGATTAAAGTCTGTTAATCTATATTTAATATAAATTAAGGTTAGCAGGCATGATAAGATTACTGGGAGGTTATGTCTTGGATATATGGAGGTAAATTGGCGAAATTCTACCACTTCACAGTGGTGTTTCAAGAAAGATTTCCAACAGAGTGAGGACCCTTCATCAGTCCATGGAGCATGAAGCTCTGCAGCCTCTGCATAGCACTGTTCTGGAGGCAGCCTCGCTGAGTTACAGCAACCCTGTGAGAAGCTGATAAGCCCTGTCAAGGAGTTCATAAATCAGCAGTAGTTATTAGCTCAGGCCTGGTGGCCCTCAGACTTAGATATACTGTTTCTAGACCTCATTCGGTTCACCAGCTGTCATCTTGGCTGTCTTTACCTCTGTGGTGAAGAGGCATCCGCAGCCTCCTGCCAGTGTTTGAACTGCACCTTCTCCAGATCCTCGGGTCATTGGTATTATCCTTTTCTTTGCTCTTTTGTTGGAGGTCTTCTTCAAGCAATGAAGCCAGAATATGCAGTTGCTACCTGTAACAGAGTGAAGCAGTTTTCGGACTATATGAGGATTGGCATTAGCTATTTTCGAATTGCAGTTCAGCTTCTACATGATTTTTTTTGTTGATCCCTTTCCAACAACTGAACTCCTTGCAACACTTAATAATGTCAATGCAACAGTTTTTAAATTTTCCAGGAGCTGGAAGGATCTGACATATTTTGATATTTCCATAATCCCAAGGTCTCACATCTGTCACTTGGTATTGGCAACTAGTTTGTGCGATGGAAACAATTGCAATAAAGCATGTGTAAATCAGAACTGCACTCTTCCTTGCAGTCTTCTTGTTCTGTTTGTTTTAACATTGATTACTTAAGAGTGAAATTTGAAAGTTGAGTTTCACAGTGATAGAAGTATTACCTAAATAAAACTTTATCATTCTGGATATCTTTTTAAGGATGAAGTGGGATTGGCAGGTATTTTATCCAACTGCTGCGCATAATATAACATAGCCCACAGTTTCTCAGTTGCTCATTCCTTTGCTCTGATGGTAGGTGCCAGTTAATTTTCATAAGCTGAAAACGGAACGAAGAAAACAAAATCAGAGGTCAAACCGAACTCCAAATGAAATCAACTATGTTGATCCAGCCTCAGATATAAATTGTGTTTGAGTAATGCTGAAAAAGATATGGTTTTATAAATTCATTTTTTGAAAAGGATAAAGAGGATTTTATATGTATTTTTTAAACACAGTTTGTGCCCTGTATACCAGAAATCTATCTGAAGGTCTGTCAGTGGAGGAGGGCTGATAAATTCCACACAGAAACCCAAACGTCTCTTGCAGCTGTGTGAGTGAAAGCTGCTGAACTTGTTAGCTTTTGCTATCACCTCTCTTACAGATGCACTTTGGCTGTGGAACCAGGGGCTGCTTACCACAGTCTCCTCCCAGAGTTACACTCTGCAAGACCAGGTGGACTCTAGATCTGTTCTCCCTCTCTGTTTCTTGCTTACCACACAAAGCTAACTTAAAGCATACAGAATGGATTTGAGCCACAGCAAAGTTAAGCCTCTTACTGATAATCACAACAAGACACCAGCATAATCCAGAGCTCAGCCTACTCCATCAGTCAAGACTCCCTCAAAAAGTTACAGGAAAGCCCAAGGTGGATGAGACTGGAACTTCCTATACTCTTAATGTCCTGTAACATAATGAGATGCCACATCTTTAGCCACTGAAAACAGCTCTGAGGCAATTGTTTTGATAGAAACCTTCAGTTTAGGAACTTTATCTTCTGTCTCATGACAAGAGTTTGGAGAAAATACTGCAAAGAAGTCAGTGGCTGGTTTGGTATTGAAATCTGCCCCTGAAGGAGCCAGGAGTGATCACAGTGAGCCAGGGTGAACCTCTGGCTGTTACAAGGTGTCCTCCACCCTGCTGTGATAGTGTGTCCCTGATGCAAGGCAGGCTGATGGCACGGAGGCAAAGAGCAGGTCCCTTCGCTGCCCCTCAAGGAGGGAATGACAACTCACCTGTCCCATGATTCTGTCCTGATACACTGCACAGCTCCTTGTAGTTCGGGGGGCTGGCACAGGGGCAGCATGAGACACTCAGTGCTCTCTTCCATGGTAGTCAGACTTCTACCTTGTCCCTGTATGTTACTGGGCAGGTCTCCACCAGAGGAACACCTGACGTATGAAAGACAAGTCCAACCTGCCGACACCATGTCAGCATGCACCCGAACTACCTATGGCAAGCTACTGAATGCAAACTTGGATCTCAAATCTTTGGGAAGATGGATCTATCATTGCAACTGATCTAATTTTCCTTCCTGGTATGTGAAGATATAGTCCTAAAACTTATGTTTTCAAGTATGAAATGCCCTTTTTCTCTCGGTCTCCACTCATCAGTCTACAAGATGAACTGGCAAGTCTTTCCTGCAACGTCAAGGTCTCCCAGTGCAGGAGGACATGTAGAGTTTCCCTCACTTAGAAGCAGTCCTTGATACAACAGGAATGAAGCCTTTATAACTCCAAAGGGTACAGCTAAACTCTAATGTGTGCAGTGCTTTAAGTAGTGCATAAAATAAATTCCTATTGATTAATATTAATTAAATAATCCAAAAATCAGTCGCTATTGAAGAAAGGCAGTGCCCTATTTCTGAGTAAATCATATACTGTAAACAGATCTTGAGAGATGCAGATGTTGGCTGGCTTCACTTTTCTTTTGCAGAAGATTTGAATGATAAGTGTGTCAACCTTATTGCAATAAAAATTTTAAATATAAATGTAGGTAATGAAAGAACAATGTCTGTCCTCTGTGATTACAGTTCACCCACCAACACAGTGTGTAGGTGGCGGGTATACCTTGCTAGTGTGACCCTCACTTTTTGGTGTTTGAGGCATCCTGTTGCAAGGAGGGTAGAAGTGACAGCAGTCCATGCAGAGCAGAGCTCCTCAGTAGCAGCTTAGGAAATTCCGTTATGTCAAATTTTAACAAAATTATCCTGTGAAGTCCTGAAAAAAGGTAAGGAAAAAATAGCTAGGGAATTGCCCTGAGTTACTAAAGTATTTCATTTACTATGCAAGAATTATTAGTTTATTAAGTTCAGTATCTCTCTCAAAGTTTTACTGGCATCCAGATCTTTGCTGGTTTTGATTACTTTCATTCAGTGACAGGATAAGGGCTTTTTGGAAGATAAAGGGCAGCACCACTCTCTTTGTACCCTAGATTCTTTGCAGATGTAATATAAAAAATTACTCCCACTGGAACTTTGGTTCATTTAGTGGAAACTTAAAGTTTGTAGAGAGATTTATTTTGTGATTAGCAATTAATTCTCTAAATATTTGATGGAATATCTGTAAATAGTTTATCTCTATTTCTATTTGTTTGGGTTTGTATTTATATCTAGTGAGCACAAACAGCATGCCAAGGCCACAGTAATGTTCACTTAGTGCTGGAAAATTTACAGACTTTCTGATTGCCTGATTAGATCCTAAAGAATAACCCTTTCTCCTCAGAACCAGAGATGTAGGAAATGTAGATAAAAGGTAGTGTTTATAGTTAGAAAACAAAATCAGCTGAAGGAAAGGAACAACAGTTCACAAAACTATGATAATGTCTCATCTTGGCTAAGATGGCAGACATCATACAGCTCCTAAGGTGGTATCGGGTCTTCCATCAGGTATCCGTTGATTTCATTAAGGCCACCTACAGATCCCATCCTTCCTTTTACCATTCAACACCAGTCCTGGCCCATTTTATTTTCTTGCATTTTTCTGCAAGGGCACAGAGATTTGGGGCTAGACTAGATGATCTTAAAAGGTCCCTTCCAGCCCAATACATACTATGATTCTATGATTTATAGGCACAGTGTATCAGTCAGGAAGATGGGGAAGCTTTTCCTTCAGCACATGATGAGTACTAGGATGCACCTCAGATTGGTGCCAAGATTCCTGCATCGGATCTGATGGGTCATCCCAAGAGTTGACCCAAAATATGTTGACCCAGCAACTGGGGAATTTGACTTCAGGCTTAACCTCTGTACCATTCCTGCATGTCAGTATAGATATAGCCTCTGTGACTGAACTTTTCTAGAACTGAAAGAAATACTTATACATGGGGAATGGAAACACGTGGATCTTTGCAAAGAGAACTCTGGTTTGTGTTCTCATGTTTAACCTTGAAAAATAAATGTCAAAGGAAATCCTGTTTTGAAAACAGTCATCGTAATTATGTAGATAATTCATAGTAAGGTTACAGTTCGTAGTTTAAGTTTTTAAATTATGTATAATGTTGAAAAAAAACCCACCACAGAGTAAGGAAATAATTGGACAACAACAGAATTGTGATGACCTTCTATAATCTTACATTTTTAAGTAGGTTTCTTATATTTCTACAAGTTTCAAAAGCAGTTTCAGTATGCTATATATGTATCACTTTAGTGAACACATAGGAAGTAAATGTAGGATAGAATTACTAATTTTTAAAAATCTCTGTTTTAAGGAGATCTATGGAAAGACTCTGTAAACTGTATACAAGCAATATAACAAACAAGGGGCATAGACATCCTTGAAGTGAAAGCATGGTTAATGTAATGTACTAAAACACTAGCTGTGATTTTCAGGTAGGATTTTTTTAGTGTTGTTCACTAAGTTATCAACCACTAAGCAACCTAAAGCTATCTAACAGGTGTCTGCACTAGGTCCCATTAGTCCTAATAACTTTAGTCAAGATGAGAACCTGCATTAATTTAAAAAAAAAAAAAGAATAGCATGTTCTCTGCTGTGTTCAGACTGCTTACCTGTAGATAGAAAAGTATAAATACCAGCACTCATTCCTGCAAGATTTGATCTAACTGCATCATATTTCATAGTCACAGTTACAATTGCTGGTAAACCTCAGCATGAGGACAATTCCCTTCTGCATTTACACTGCTGTTCTGACAGCCAGGTATAGATGTCCAATGAATAATACCTTTTTTTACTATCATGTAAAAGTAAGTAAGAAAAACAGTTGCTTAGGTGGGTTCAGTATCCCTGATAGCCTTCACTCATGAATAAAAAAGTTGAAACTCACTGGTATATGGTTAACTTACTACGCCCACTTTGGGATAAAGGTGTCTAATTAAAAAAGTGAAATCAGAATCTTAAATTAGTGAAATTAAGCAATTAATTAGCATGTGGTGCAGCGTAGAGTATGATTCCAGTTCAGAATATTCTATTGCTTGTACAGCAGTTATTTAAAGCAAAAATTACAGTGTCAAGCTTCAATATACTGAGCTCTCCATTGTGGTGTTTTCTATTCCGAAACATCAGAGAGGTGTTCAAAACGCTACAAAATTCCTCTTTCTCTGAAGTCTTCAACTTACCTGCCTGCATTTTAAGTTTACAGTGAGTCAGTAGCTGGTCCAAATAACATCTTCTATGTCAGATTCTTCAGAACAGATCTGGACAGCTGAGTCCCGTGGTATGTGCTGCTGCATGAATCTGTAGCATTTTTAAGGCCTATTTTTTATATTACTTATAGGTCTATGGGAATGCATGAAGAGTAATAGTGATATCCAAAACTCTGAGAAATATGGATGTTCTTAGTTTGGAACTGTGATATGCTGTAATATTAAAAAGAGAGCAACTCTAGTCTTTCCAAACTTCTGAAAAATGCACAAAACCAGAGACAGCTAGTAAATAAGAAAGGTGGAACTACAAAAAAACCTACAACAGGTATTCTCTGAAACCGGAGCTCATGGGCTTCCTTCAAGATATGAATAAAAAGTCCTATAGCCAGTTACAAAACCTCAGTTCTAATTTAGTGGCTTCTAAATACAAGTAAACTTATCTGATTAAAATTTTTAACTATCTAAGAAGCTTTTCTGTGAGGTGCCTGCATGATATGGGCTTAGCATTTAATTTTTTTTTTTAAGTCTTCTCTTCACTGGGCAAAACAGAATTTGCTGTTTCCACATAAAGGTCATTAGTAGCCTGAAGGTCTATGCAAATCCTTCACACCAAACACTAGTAACACTAGAATGGAATGAGTGATAAAATAATTAAAGAAATTAAGATTAGAAACTACTTTAAGTAAAAAGGGGTGGGAGCTAGCAACTTGTCAATACAATGCTTTCTTTGTGGATGGTCATAACTTGTGTGCCTTTAAAGCCAAGTTCACGGTTGTTCCTAATACCTGCAAGTTCCTTCAAGGTGATCATCAGAGAAGTTAAGTTTGGATTTTACAGTGTTCCTTTCCTGGTATGCTCCTGTGTCATTCTTTTTTGAAGACATTGACCATATGATGATATTCAAATGGCCAAGCGTTTACAATTTCCAGATCTGCCAAATAGCGAATCAACCTTTATAATTAAAGGTGACAAGCTGACAAGGAAAATGAATGTAAAATTGTATACGTATATGAATTTTTATGTCAGATTGCCGTCTGTGCACTTGTTTTCTCTTTGTCAATAGCCGAAGGCTCATTTCTCTGTACTAGAAGTGCATTTTATATCGAGGCCTTCAGACAGCTCCCCTTCGCCCTAGTGAATTTGCTGATTAATTTTGGATGCTCCTCTTAATTAACACCCCAAAGGAAGTCTAGATTTTCTAGCCTATATTCCATGTAAAACAAGTGAATCTGAAGAACAATGACCTAAGGAGACAAGCGCGCTCTGTCCGAATGACATTACAAGAACATTGAATATCTCACAAGTCAGGACCTGGTCAGGCAATGCCTAGGGAAAATGTAGGCCTTTAATCAGGGCAGAAATGAGATTCATATTAGTCCAATTTCATTTTCTTTATTGCTGACGAAGAGAGGCTGGGATGGATGCCACCTGACAGTTGAAACATGGTGCCTCTATGCAGGAGCGGGTGCCTCTGGCCTTGATTAATAATTGGTACCATTTTGACTTGCGGGCAGATAAGTTGATGATGGATGAGAGAAAAAGAGTGAAGTGATTTATTATAAAATTAGGATAAAATAACGAACTGGCTAATTGCACACAAACCTCATAAAATGTAGCTGTGGAGTCAGAAGTGCAATGCCAGGCAACAATAATTTCCACCTCAGTTTTCACAATGAGATCTTCAAGCAAAGAAAGATAGAGACAACTCTTACTTATGCAGCTGCTTAATGAAGAAAAAGTCTCACCCATTCTTCTACTTGAAGCAAGTAAAATATTGAGACTTGTATTTCTGTTTTTATTTTTACTGTTGCACAAGAAAAGGAAACAGTAAAACTAAGCAGGCCACAATAAACCAACTGTTGCTTCTCAAATAAATCTAATAAAACCTTATTCTTGCATTTCTTTGCACACTTTATCAGAATAAAAGATCTAAAGTTATGAAACTGAGACACATATGTGTTTAAATAAAAATTAAACATAAAATTCCACTTGTAACCTCCATTGGAACCTGTAAAATTGTACAACCCTCTTGGTAGATATCACTTTTCTAGTTCACTTTATGGTGCTTTGAACTTCCAAATCTGTGCTCTGATAGCTATTTTAGAAGCTGAGTCATCTACTTCTTGCTATTTTATACTGTATATTTTAAGCAAAGTACAATTACAGATTAAAAAAACATATGTTGCAATAACCATGTGATGCCTGGTAAAAACATTTATTTTCATATTATGAATCCATGTCATTATATACTCTTTTTCTTTACAAGGCAAATGCTTGGTCACTTTCTCTTTGAAACTTTAAAAATCTAACCTGCTATAATTCCTTATGTTTTGCTACTAGTAGTGTCAACCAACATCCAACTTTTTCTTTTTCTGCAAGCTCAACTATTAAACCAGCTGAAATTACTGAATTAAACACAATCATCATCAATATTGTCCAAATAAGATGAGTTCAGTCATAAAACTGAAAATGCAAGTAGCATGTGGAATAAAGTTTTTTGATGTGATCAACTTCTATTTTACTGCTAAGACAAAAAAATGCAATTTGTCCTTATACACTACAAATTTCCAGAAACTGAATTTTCCATGCAGATTAAGAAACATGATTTTCAAATAATAATATGCAAACACTTCAATGCAAACACCTCATTATGATTCAAAAGCAAGTCATTGCTGAGCAGCATTAAACTTTTTCTATGTTCCTAAAGAGAAATAAAAATGGCATCCACTGTTATATCCCTTAGACAAATATTAGAACGTTTCATGTCTGATCCAATCTTAATTGCATACCATGAGTATATAATTTATTGTAGTGAGATTTGAGAAAAATTAACCTGAATTCACTTCTAAAGTGTGTTACTTAAGCTACATCAATTCCACAGTAAATTTTGTTTCAGAATTTTAAGATGTTTTTACCATGACATAGCATCATGAATTAGAGTAACCTGAATTAACTGTTTCTGAATAAGTGTATCCACAATTTACTGCAGCTTAAATTTAAGTTCTTTTTAAACTGATGTAACTGTTTTATCTAGACTAAATTCTTCATGAGTCCCCTATTTGAAAACCTTTTCACATTGTTTAATTCATAGTTAATTCAGAGGAAATAAATCAGGTGAAAGATTATGTAAGAGAAATATTACAGATAAGCTGCCATATTTTGCCTGATTCAAAAACTGTAAAATTTATCATAATCTCTGTCAAAATCTGAAGGTTACATCCCATCATGGCAATGGGACCATTAGCTTAAGAAAAATACACATTTCTGTGAAATAGATTAGATAGTAATGGTGGCTGTGCTGTCCTTGAAAATTTCAAGAACTTCTTCTCATCATTGAAACCTATGTTCTTTCAGTACCTTAGAGGTTTTGGGTTTCAGGATAAAAGGAAATAATTTTAATTAACTGCAGTGCTTTTAAGACCAAGAGGTAAATAACACTGCAAGGAAGAACTTGTGCTCTGACCCTTACCAGCTCTGTGCTCAAGAGGAAGCAGCCTGGCTGGCTGTGGAAAGGACTCTTTTCTATCACCCCCATTGTAGGAGGTGTTCAGGACATCATGTCTTTCATCTGTACAAGGATGGTGTCAGGCATGAGCTAACTCCACATCTTTGTTACTTTCCCTCTGCTGCCTTTGCTACTGCTGGAAACCATGCACCTGAAAGAGACAAGGCTGGCCATTTCTCCATGCTGCAAACATAACAGCATGAGGGTAGCATCAGTAACATTGAGTAGTCTTGTGGCTGAAACAGCAATATAACATCAAAGGTTAGGACAGCTGATGCTTACTCTCAGATTATTCAAAGGCCCCTGAGAACAGCTTTAAGATATGGAGGGAAATTGAAATCTATTTACCATTTCCTGGAGACTTGGTTTCAGGGTTCACAAAGTGAGGAATGTCTTTCATGGAATTAGTGCCTGCCCATTAGCTTTGCCACAGGTAGCTGAGAAAACAAAAGAAGTCCAAATCTCTCTGAACTTGGAAGGAGTTGGAAGCAGTCAAACAAATGTGGTTTATATACACTACTACTTTCAAGATCTGGCTGTAGGGAATCTAAGTGGTGGCCTTCAAGCATGATCTGGACTTTGGGTAACCTGAGTGAAGAACTAGAAATTAAGTTGTGGGTTAGATAGGGTTTTTTCAAGCATTTATATTAGCTCTGCATTTTTGTCCCTCCCCAGGTTCCTCTGTCCTTCTCACATTAATTTGCAGAAACCATTTCCAGCCTTTAGTATCCTTTCTGAAGGCAAAACTTAAGGAAAACTCTCAGTTCCTTTTGGGCAAGGTACCTCTTTCTTTAAGACATCGCTTTGAGAAAGCTAGTGTAAGGTGGATAAGATTTAAGTGCCGGTCTATCTCAGCCAACATAGGTTAGGTGGTCTACCACAAAAAAAACCCTGAACTGGGACACATGCCTACCTCATAAAAATACCTCTCATGTATGTATAAACAGGCTTGAACAACTGCTGCTGTTTTGTTCAGAACTGTAGCTAATCACAAACTGGGGAGAGTTACCAACAGAAATGCATGGGGTTTTACCTATTTTGCAATGCTTAGCAGTTTAGGAAAACAGTTTAATTCCTTCTGGCTTCCAGTACAACTCCAGTTTTCCCACCCAGCTGTGCATCATACATTTCACGTTTGCAGTAGCTGGTTTAAACATGCCTGCCAATTGTGGTGTGCCTGCCAGCATCACTGTCTGCCTCAAGATCCCAGGCTGCTCAGTTGCTTTCATATACTCCAGGTCAATCCTCTCCTCCAACACTTTTTCTCCTCCTACCACTCTTACCAATGACAATAAATTTGGTTTCCAAGACCTCCCTCTACAGTTCCCCAAGATCAGTAGAGATAGGGTTTAATGTAAGATTGCTGTTCAAAAGTAGTCTTATTACATCCACTCTGTTTTTCTGAAGGTCTAAAAGGACAAAATTTTGGAATGACCTTTTTGAAATGGACATTTCAGGGTCTCCAGAAAATTGGGAAAACATGTTGGGGTAAAAAACAGTCTTTATAGATTTATCTGTGCCTGCTGGTAGGGGACCATCTAGGCAAAGCAACAGAAGTAGTCAAAATGTGAGCAACAGAGGAAGGAAAGGTACTGTTTTGGAAGTTTTCATTCGTAGTTATTTTGTATGGCAGAACATGGGGCTGGGTTTTGTTACCTAACACTTCAGCACTGGTTTCTTTGGGCTCCATTTATATTTAAGAGGCACACACATAAGTGACTAAATATTTCTACTCCTCTTTCAGTGTGGAGAATTTGTCTCTCTCTTTTTATGCTTCACAGTCTTTAAATGGGACTTCATATAGGACTGAGTAATTCCAATAAGAGCAAATTAAATCCTGTTAACGTTACCCATTCCTAAATAATTGAATTTGCCCCCCTGAGAAAGCTCCCAGCTGTTTGCCCTCATGATGCTCCTGTTCCCATCATGACAGCACAGCAGCTCTGGGATGTGAGAACCGTGCTGTCAGCATAGTAGACCTTTAGATCAACATAAGATTAATCTTACTGCAAAAATCTTTGACTATGTCAGGCCTGGCTCTGTGTCTGGCTCTGTCTCTCTCAGAAGACTATAACTTAGTCTCTCAGCAGTTGCATTTGAACTGTGTTTTGTGTCAATGAGGGATAAAGAAACAAGAGGCCTGCATGTAATTTGGATTTTTCTAGGTATCTAATTTCAGTCTAATGTACTGTTGTGTAATTAAGTCAGTAAGTCTATATGACCAGCCCATTTCAGAACTTGGTCTGCTATCTTTAGTCAGTGACAAATTCTGGTTTCCATTGCTTGTTCAGAGATGATAACAGTGTGATTTACAGGTATAAGTAACAAATGAGATCAATTAAAAAGGCTGAGTGGCACCTGTCTAAGTGTAGGGTTGCACTAAATGATTCCTACATCTTTGTTTCCTGTACAACCCTGCATTTGCAGCCTCTCCTCAGGAAGGTTAACAATGGGAGAGTTGTTTCTTAATGCTCATGAACCAAGAAAGCAGGCCTTATCCTGCAGTCCAGGGATATGATTATTATCTCTGAGTGAAAACAACAGCCGTATTTTTCAGCTCCATGTATACAAATGATCCCTGTGTTTCATATAGTTCTTGACTACAGCATCTTGGATTGCCCAATTTGTTACAAGTCTGTACTCTGATCTGCCTTTGTATAGCTGAGCTGAACTCAGAGTCAGGTACATGTCTCTCTTTGTTTGTGTAAAATTCTCAGCACTTTATATTCTTAAATTTCTAAAATATATAGAACTTATTATGGTCTTCAGAAATTTTCAAATAATCTGCATTATGACAGGGAAAGTATACAATTTAAAAATTTATGGAACCAGTTTTGTGATATTTCCACTCCTTCTATCTCTATTATTGTCTAATGAAACTTAACGATCATTTTATGACAGGCTATATTAATACAGAAACTCCTTAAAGACTGTCCTTAAGATGAGTGATGAAATCTCTATTTTTATTATTCAAGTTAAAAGCTTAAAGATACATATGCAGCTTATTAGAGTATGTACGTCTTTGAACATTGGAACCTTAATCCAGTTGACTAGTAAATATTTGTCAGGCAACACCCTGCCAAGGGAAAATTGTGGTAGGAAGCCAAGAAAACAGGTTTTTTAATGACAGCTCTGAGACGATATATCAGGCCATTCGAGAGGTCCAAGGGGTAGAAGGGATGTGGGCTACTCAGTTTCCTTGCTCCCTATTGTTTTTTTAGTAACAGCTTCTCCGGTGTTGCATAGTGGCAGTAACCCCCTTCAGTTGTTTCCCTTGGAGTTCAAGAAAGAGGATAACAGCATTTCTCCTCTTGGTATGTATATTCAAGGTCTCAGGGGCTAGTGCTTCTTTGTACAGTCTTCCTCCCAAGGCAGAAGTACTCGGTTCAGATTGTTTCTCCTTCCAGATATGTCTGGCTCTTCTGAGGCATAGTCAGAAGCTTAAACTTCTGCTAGCATAGTCTTTCCCACATTAATACGACATCATCTCATTAGAACAGAAATTCCAAGTGAGGAACCCAACACTTGATCTCAGAAACTAGTCTTTACAATGTCTGAAAGAGAAATTTCAGGTTTTGTGCTGTTGGGTTACTATTTAGATTTATAGTAGTGAGTACCACTACAGTAGTAGTTAATGCTATAGTAATTGATGCTGCTAGAGCTCTTCAGTCTAGGTCACGAGTTAAATTAAGGCTGAATTGGCGAGTACTGAAAAATATTTAAGCTAACACTGTTCAGATTACTATCTTAAAGGAAATACACTCTGAGTTAATACTGAAAGATTAATATTCCTGTCATATCTCTCCTGAGAACCATCCTCCAAAAAAACCCAAACTTGTCACCCTCTTTGAACAGGCTGGATTAAATCCAAGAATTAAGTGATGTGAATTACTTTTATATTCTTAGAGCTATTCCCTGTAATGGTGATTACACACATTGGCAAAGCAGCTAGGGGAAGTGGCTGTGTTGATGCCCACAGTGTGCCTGTACGGGGAGTAGAGAAGATTTTTAGTAAAAATCTGTCATTTTATGCAGATGAGTTTTTATAATCATTTACTCACTTACTATATTTTGCACCTCTTTGTGTATACCATTTGCACTGCAGTTGTGCTCCCATGCCTACTTGCACTTTGCAGACTCCTGTGCAAACCCATGTGTAGTATTACTGTAAACAGCTCTGACCCATGAAAAACATTATGAATACATGATGAGAAGCAAAATGGAAAAAGAAATTGGGTGTAATACGGTCAAATATTAGTGTCTTCTGTGCTTCAAAGGGTTCAGTATGTAATCACTGTTTCTCTGGTAGTACTGGAAATATGCTTTCCTGGAGGATGAAATTCTGGAGAGGATGGCAAAGCCACTGCCATCCAGTCTTCCAAATTTCCACAAAGATACTTAATATATCCCTGAGTTTTTAAAGATACAGACACCTCCTGGGAACTAGATCTGAAGGTTAATAGCTCCTTTGCCATCCCATGCTGAGAAAACACTTTATATCACTCAACTGGGACTGGATTTTAACCATAAACCTCGATGTGAAAATTCCCAAACCCCATTAGTAATACTTTGTGTTGTTGCAGAACCTAGTATTCAAACTTTTTATAAGTATCATCAATTCAAAATGCTTTTTATGTTTACTTCTGTGGAATTCCTACAATTACATACTCTCTTTTTATTTAATGAGCTAGCAGTTGATATATCTTGTCCGAAAGAATTAAAGATGTTTAAATTAAATTGCTCAAATAAAATTTTCCAAAAAAAATTACTTGTTGAGTATGGCCATGCTCGATGATTACATGAGCTGGCCCCTTACAGGGTTGCTCTAACTTACTCTATAAGGTATTTTTAGCTATCATTCAGTGAATGTTATTATTATCATTTGCTGAATTATAGCTATCTTCAGGCAGACTTAAATTTCTGTATTTATTTTTTAAATAGAAGCTATTTATTGCACTTTGCTCTTTCTGTGGCTTACCTGCTTTTCCATGTTGCATCAACATCCTTCCAAAAGATGCTTATTCTCCTCACCCCATTACAGTAGCTCTTCTAAAGCAAAACTCCAATTATAGAGATTTGTTGGCAGTACACGTTATAAATGCATGAACCTTTTAAGCAGGTTGAGCAGTGTAATAAACTGAGTTATGACAAGTTTCAAAATGAGGCCAGTAATATAAAAAAATCCCCAAACCAGCTGCTCTTAATGCAATAGGGCTGGATGGGAGGGAGTTTATTTGGAAAGAAGAATTTATTGTGCGAGAAGGGCCTCAGCAGGGAGAAGGTTGGTCTCTCCCTGGATTAGCACTGCATGGTGGTCCAGGAGTGGGGCGAGAGCTTGCCCTGCCAGGACATCTTGTGGTTTCATTTGGCCCCGGGAGGCTGAGCAAACACACAAAACAGAGACCAGCCCTGTCTCAGAGAGGCCAGTCCTAAGTGAAGCAAAATTGCTATCATGAATAAGCAGCACTTTCCGAGAGGGAACCGCAAGTGTTCATTTTCTTGTTTTACACAGGGTTCACAATTAAGATTTCATATGAGTTAATGCTGATTATGAAGGGACAGAAAACACCTCTGTGACAAGTGGGCACTGAACTTTGGCCACTTACTACGTGAGTTAAAGCAACAAGGGCTGGTCCACCAATTCCTTTTGTGGCTCTGTTTGAATTCAGTTGATTAATGTTGCATGTGCGCAGCTATTGAGGCACCGAATTTGAAAGGATTGTTTACCATAGCCTTCTAATAAGCCTGCCTTAGCAGCACCCTATTACCCATAATAACAGGGGTGCTGCAATTTGGGTCTAAAAGAAAACCTCCTCAGATGGGTTCTCGGATGCTTTAGTGCTAGTATGCTGCCCTGTTATCTTCATTTGTAATTTGTTTTCAAGAACAGTGATTTACATTTCAGTTGGATTACACCTTTTAATGTATCACAAATGTAAAGTGGCTGCAGTGAAAACTCACATCTCCACTAGATTTAAAATGACACATTTGAGGCTTCAGTGGAGAGGATTACAATTATAATTAAAATCAAAAGCTTGCTCACTCTTTTAATGACGCACACTAACCCTTTGTATACTAAGAAGCCTATCATGGTGCTATACAATCATGATTTTTTAGGGATATGAAATAGCTGCATGGATCCTGCCTTATCATTTACTACACTCAAATGCAGTTCTTCTGAAAAGGAACACATCCTGCACAGTGAGTTCAAAGGACAACTTACCTTGATAAAAAATACAGAAAAACACATAAAAAAGGAATAAAGAGGAAAGAGTCTACTGTGTCTTTTTTTTTTTAAAAATGTGAATCTTATTTTAGTAGAAGACTTCATTTTCTTAAAGTAGTTGTCACCAAGGTATGTAGTTTTGAAGACTTCTATTGAAAGTATAATGATACTGGATGAAGTGCAAAATATTAATCAGTGAACATTACATGAGCAAAAAAAGCTTTATTGGTTTTGTTATTCTTTGGTTTTTGCCTTTTTTAAAATCCTGCAGTTTTCTCACAGCAGTAAATTTTCACAAATCATGATTTATTTATTTTCTTCAGCAATTCAGCATAATTTCCATCTAAGTCTTCTTTTGTCACTTTAGAAGGGCTTGAAAATAACAGACATTTATATTTTTACTTGGGTCTTACTGTGTTACTCTTGGTCTAGAAAGGGATTGAAAATCTTATGGGAAGGACTTACGATAAGACTAAAACTTAGATCATGCATGACAGCAACATCTGTGGGATAACCTTCACTGCAATGTTCAAAAGCTTCTGCTCCAACCCAAAACCTCACCTGGGCTCAGGCACCCTTATGACTGGTGGTGGCATGGTGAGGGCCCAAAGTACTGTCTCCAGTGAGGGGATGAGGAACTGGGGAAAAGAAGGAGATTGTCATGGTTAAACAGTGTGATGTCAGCAAACCAAATGAAAAGGGTTTTGTTTATTAAGACAGCTGCAAGCCCTAGAAGACACCATTTAGTAGCCTATGTAAGAATGCCTCTCCCAGGCTCTGATAAATGAATTTTCTGTCCCCTACAACTCAGTAGAAGTCATGGCAATGCATATAATTTCTCAACTGGAGATCTGAATTAATTGTAGGAGAGTTGGTAAGGATGTCTCAGTTACTTCTAAGAAATCTGAAAGATTCAGTCTATTCCATCAAAAATTTCCTGAGTTTATGAAAAAGCATCTTTTACCAAAGCCAGATAGCTAAGTCCATAAATAATATTTAAGATGGAATCAAATGTCTCATCCAAGTCAAAGTTGTTCTCATTTCAGTCTTTTACAAAAAGATAGATTAAACCACCTTTCTAAAATGAAATATTCCTTATATCTTGAAAATCAACACTTTTAGTTTAACTTTCTCAGAAAATAGGTGGGATTCCCATCATCAAATTCAAACCTTCTGAAGTCAAATGTCTAATGAAAGTAACTCTTTAAGGTTTCCTCTATATTCGGTGACAAGAGTGGAAAAGACATGCCAACCTGAGCATTTATCATACTTAAGCTGAAACATTTGGTGAAGAAAAGGTTCCTGCCTTAATGGTAACCCAAAATGGAGTGTGCAAACACAGCTCACACACAGCAGTGACACACAGTTTGGCAAAATATATTATCTTGATGTTTCTTTCCTGTTGTCTCATATTGTTGCCTCATATGTCTTGTGTGATCTTGTCCAAGTTAAAAGCAAAGAGATTCCAAAGAAGTAGCATCTGTAAATACCACCGCAGGGCTCTTTTCCCCATCGCTCATTCTTCTTCAGATGGGGAATCTTTAGTCCTGCCCTCCTGCAATCTCAGAAAAGTTTTTCATAGATCTACCTGTGAGGAATGATCATCTGCATACAGGCCTTGTATTCTTCTTAGTCAACACTCATGTCCTGACAACCTGGCTTGACTTGGGCTGCAATGATTTTCCCTGTGAACATTCTTTTCAGCAGGGCAGGAAAGTTCTTGGAGGAGCTGAGATGATGAGAGAAAAGGCAGTTACAGCCTTCATGTGTTCTTTTCTAAGTCTGATTTCACTCGACACAGAAATCCAAGGAAGTGAGAGGCACCTGGTACAATTTTTTTGAATAATTTAATTTTTGGCTTACTGGTAATGCTGAAAAAGCATTTAAAAGGTAGAAAAATTTCATGGCTTTGGTGATCTCAGAGGGGTTTTTTTTTAAACTAAATAGAAGTTGCACTGGATATCGCACTTTGAGCTGAAATAACAGTATTTTGTTTAATTTTTCAATAACTTTTAGGGATATTCCCGAAATCAATCACTTTCAATTGAAAACCACTTTTTATAGCTATTATAATAATTGCTTTATTTATTATTATTTTATCAATGATGAAGGTGAAATGAAGACATTTGGTACATTTTACCCTATCTGACTTCATGTTTCATCAGTAGACAAAGGTTTCACACAAGATTTTTCACACAAAATTTTAATCCATTTCAAATACCCAGCAATCCCCTGACAGACTATTCTAAAATTATCATCAGTCACTGTCCCTATGATTCAGAAGCTACTCTATTTAGATTGCCCCATTTCAGGCGAAAAATAGTACCCATGTTGCTCCAAATGAGAAAAGGTCATATTCCTAATGGAATGGAATATAAATCCAATATGATTTTCATGTTACACATTACATCATTAGCTACAGATTTATAGGGAGAGAGCTAATTTATTGAAGATTGTGACATAGTTCTTTTTCTCAGATGCACCTAATTTTTGAAGTTAGGCAGCACTGAATTTCTTCTTATAAGAATATCTGAAGTATTTTTCTTTTATTGGCACCTTCCTTTAAGTGAAGACTGCAGAGCTAATGAATATTTCATGGGTAGAAAAACACCTACGATACAGAATTTTACCTACAAAATCTTTGGGGAAAGAGAGAAAATGGCAGGAAGGCACTGTAAGGACAGTTCTTTTAAGAAGTCTTTGGAAAAGGGTCTCCATTTCATTTTCCACATCAGTAGCACCTCCTTCACCCCTTAATACTTTCTTCCTTTCATTTTATTCCATAATAGTGTTCAGTCATTTTTGTTCTTTTCTTTATATTAAAGAGTGTCTCCTGAGTTGGCTAAACCATTTTAAAGCTAAAAATTTAAATAAAAATTCTGAACTCTGAAAAAAAAAAGGACATCTAAATGTAGTGGCTGTAAATTTGTATGAATCTGTTATATGGGAATAAGAATTGAAAAAAATAATCAAATATACTTTTTAAATGGTTTTGTTCCTTCTACTGTTCAACCCTAATGGACCTCCTGGATTTCAAGAGCACACATACATTCAGAAGTGGCAAGAGTTTTATTTCACTAAAGTCTGTCCCGTTCCAGACATTAGATGGACTCTCATGACCAACACATGTAGAACTTTTTTCTGACTGATAATGTCTAATAGGCAACAATTACAAAACAATAAGAAGGAAAATAAAATCAATAAAACATGTTCCAAGGAAAAGTAAACTCTGTAAAGTCCAGTAACAGCTCTTGTTCTTATAGAGAAGTTTCTTTGATAATAAGGTGATTAGAAAAAACATAAAACTGAGAAACTGAGAAAGAGTGAGGAAAAAAACCCTGAAACCTAACCCCCCTGTCTAGAAGTGGTTTCATCTAGTCTTCCTTTGAAACCATTCTCTGTCATTCTGTTCTCAGGCTTAGATGACACATGGTGGAAAGCAGCTCACTGGTTTGACAAGCATTGACAATGGAAGTCCAATATTCAAATTACAAATTTATACTTAGAGCAAAAAAACTACTGCATAGCAGCACTACTGTGCTTTTTACTGGATGGAATAAAAGCCTAGAAAAAAAATCTATGAAGCTTAAGTTAATGTTCCTCACCTAATCTAAGCCTGTATATTAGATCTTTAAACATCTAAACATTGGATGTCTAGACTGAACACCTTTTCTTCTGGGCTTCTTAAGGCAACAAGTGTATATTAGATTTTCTAGACTGTCAGTCATTCTTGCTGCTTTCTTTACCTTTTCCCTTCTTTCTTAAGTGAAAACTACATACTGGATTCAGTATTTCAGATATTTAATCTATAATTGGGAAAAATTTCACTAGATTCCTCTGCTTTCACTTCTTAGGATTGTGTTAGGCTTGTAAAACTTCATATTTAACTGGTTCTCTACCTTGCCAACTATGTCCCGTTTGAATGTCTTGGCTTTTGGTGCTGGGTTGTTTTTTTTTCTTTTTCAAAAAAGACTCCCTCATCCTGAAAACATGACCTACCTTTTTGTTTTCCCAAATGTGTGACCTCTCATTTAACTGAGAAGCACTAATGCTGTGTGAGTGAGCCTGTGTGATTGTACAATACAGATCACTTGCTAGAATTTCTCTTTGTTATTTAACATGCCACTGCTGCTCAGATTATCTGCAGATTTCACCAGCTAGAGCTTTTTATTTATTTTCACATAACTAGTAAAGAGACTGAATAGGCCTGGGTCAAGGATAGTCCTGTTGCAGCTCCTTTCAGGATTTGAATTACCAGATTATTTATTCTCCATCTACAATTCCTTTTTATGATCTCTCACTTGGTTAATGAATTTACTTGTATAGTGCACAAAGGCAAATATTTTAGAGAGGTCTATTTTGAAAATGCAATAATGTTGGTCAAACAAGATTGAAATCTCATCAGACAGTTGTATCAAATTTGTGTGACATGACTTTTTTTTATATAAAGCCACACTGACTCTCATTAGTTAGGCTACTACCCTTTACCTCTTCCCTAATTGCATCTCTGTCTACCCTGTTCATGACTTAGCTTGCCATCAGTCAGCCTAAATGACATCTGTAGTGATTTAGATTGCTGTGCTTAATGTTTTAAGGTACTGATAGAACACTCCAGTTGTGCCACATCCCTCAGAATCTCCTCCACTATTCCAAACTGTTTTCAATACCAATATTACAAAACATATCTTAGCTAGTATTTTAGTATTTCTCAAATATTTTGTATGGTTATATAAATTCAGGTATGCCTTTTTCACCTGATAGGGATTTTGGTTTTGAAAACTGTTTTTCTGAAAATGTGTTTTTTAACACAGTTTCAAAAACTGTGTACTTACAGGAGGGCAGTTTTGATCTATACATGCAGGAGAAATGTTTGAAACTTTGGAAATGACTTTGCCTTGTACTTCCTTTTCCTTTTCCTTTTCCTTTTCCTTTTCCTTTTCCTTTTCCTTTTCCTTTTTCCTTTTTTCTTTTTCTTTCTCTTTTCCTTTTTCTTTTCCTTTATCTTTTCCTTTTTTTATTTTTTTCTTTTTCTTTTTCTTTTTCTTTTTCTTTTTCTTTTTCTTTTTCTTTTTCCTGAATTATTTGGAATATCAGTCTGTTCTGCTGAAAGGAACACACCCTTGATACAGCACACATGCAGGCCATAAGTTTTATTTCAGTTCAGGAGTACAGGGTAGATAAGAAGAAGGCCTGATGCTGGATCTTTTCCAAAAGCAGATGGCTTACTCTTTCTGAAACAAGCCTCTTATGCCATTACAATCAGTTTCTTCCTACTGCTTGTGACCCTCAACTTCTCTTTTGCTTTACAGTGTATTTCAGTCCTGCACATACTTTTCTTTTGATTCCTTCTGCAGATGAATCACCTCTTCAACGTCTCTAAGACTACTCACATGAGTGAAATTTTTAGGACATGATTGAGTTTTTTCTGCTGGCCTAAATCCAAAATGTCTTTACATCAGCAATTACATTTTCATTTGTACGTGTACATGGTTAAGTAAATGGAACCCTCATCCAGACTGTGATATTTCACTGCATATGCAAAATAAATGATAGGTGTTAATACTAATGATCCATTTGTCTCATACACTTAGACTTTACATCCACTACTCAGCCACCTCACTTAATTTTAAGATGACAACAATGTTGGCACTTGATTTACTTTTAGCAGAATTTGATAATGCTCAATTAGCCTTTTGCTTTGATTAATTTTTGGTACTCATCAGTATTGTCCTCTAATTTACCATGAGAGAAAGTAGTAAGGAGTAGAAATACCCTAATAACTGTTTTCATTCTGCAGCCCCTAGATCATTTGACTCTAAAGGAAAAAGAACCTGTGGATCTCACTCTCTTCCTCCATGTACATTTTGTAGGTATCAGAAAAGCTCCAGACATATTAACAACTGCTTTGGAAACCATCATGGGAGATGGGATCAGTCAGCCTGATGGAGCTGCCTGGTTCGTGCTGAAAATTAGTAATTTGGTAAAATGAGTCCTTCTAAATTCAGCACTCAATGTTACTCCCACAGGCAACTGAGAGAGGTAAATACTCACAAAGGCCAAGGTGAAATCACAATAAACATTGGGCCAAACTGTTTCTGGTCGTCACCAGAGACACCCATTTTCCAACTACTGCAAATGCTATCCTTCTCAGTAAAATAGTTATTTGGAAAGCCAGAACAGCACTTTCTTGTTCTGAACGATGTTCCCCTGCATATTTTATGCTACCATGCAAATTACCATTTTTATTTCATTTTCTACAATATGTGATAAGGTACATCTGCCTAATACTAAACCAAGTTCTGGGTGCAGGGGTTTTTGCTTCGGTTTTTTTATAAGCCATCAGTGATGTAAGAAACAGAATGGCTTAAACATCAGACTTAAGACAGCCTTGTAGAAGTTAGAAATAATCTCTCTTGATCAGTAAACTCACTAAATTAGGTTTGATATATCTCAGATATTATTAAGTAATTTTAGTGTCACTTCTTTAAATATTAACACAATAGCATGTGTAAATCCTAGAAAAAGAAAATGACACCTTTTACTAATTTTAATGTACATTTTCTTTGCTCTAATTAAATATATGGTATCAATATGCTGCTTTTATTCAACTTTTTTTTAGTTTTAGTGCTAGTTATCTTCCTTTATTCCATTAGTACACTTGAGATATTTGTACTTAATAGAAACTTAAACATTTTTACTTTGAACATTAGCTTTTGAAATATTCATTATTGACTTGCTAGCTAATTCTAATTCTTTTTATATTGATATAATCTGTAAAGTTTTGTCCTTATAATGAATGTATCTTACCTATTATTCTAATATCTATTGTATTTTAATAAATATTTTTCAACAAAAAAACAATTCAGTCAGGTACTGATACTTTCTGCCTGCACAGTCTGGTACAAAGTACACAGTGTGTGATTGTTCAAGCATCAAAATAGATAACTTCATATCTACAGAGAAAATTATGCTTATCTATACCATCAGAAATTGCTGCCTGCTGTTGCTTAGCCAGGTTTCACCCCCTGTATGACTGTGGTCACAATCTGCCTCCTGAAAAAGAAAGACACCTACTAAATCCATACTTTTTCTTGTTTATTTAAACATACATCAAGATCGGTGTCTGGAGAATGCTTACCATCTGCCTGGGAATAAATCTCTGCATTTCTTGAAGAATTGTCCTCAAAAATCAAGAGAAACTCTAGGCACCGGAAGTTGAATTCCTCTGAGTTCAAGTCGATAAGAAGGCAAATTTATTTAACAATGAGATTAATTTATCAATGGAACTAGTTACAAAGGATGTGGTGGATTTTGCTGTGCTTTACAGGTTTTGGTTAAGTCTGTTTCCAAAAGTATACAATGTACTTCAAGAAGATAACCATAGAATCACAGAATCATAGAATCACAGAATCACAGAATCACAGCACAGTTTGTGTTGGAAGGGATCTTTAAAGATCGTCTAGTTCCACCCTCCCACCCACCGCCATGGGAAGAGACATCTTTCACTAGATCAGGTTTCTCAAACTCCATCCAATCTGACCTCGAACACTTCCAATGATGAGGCATCCACAGATTTTTTGGGCAATGTGTCACAGGGTCTTACCACACTCATAGTAATTTCTTCCTTATATTTAATCTAAATCTATCCTCTTTCATTTTAAAACAATTACCTTTTGTCTTATCACTACAAGTCCTGGTAAAATACATCTCTCCATCTTTCTTAAAAGCCTTATGTAAGTATTGAAAGGTGCCATAAAATCCCTCCAGAGCCTTCTCTTCTCCAGGCTGAAGAATCGTAACTCTCTCAGCGTTTCTTCACAGGAGAGGTGTTCCAGCCCTCTGACCTCTATTGTGTCCCTCTTCTGGACCCACTCTAACAGGATCGTGTCCTTCTTCTACTGGACACTCCAGAACTGAACGCAGTAATCTAAGTGGAGAAGAGTAGAGAGGGAGAAACACCTCCCTCAACCTGCTGGCCATACTTCCTTTGATGCAGCCTAGGATATGATTGCCTTTCTGGGCTGCAGGCGCACGTTGCTAACTCATGTCCAATTTTTCATCTACTTATATCCCCAAGTCCTTCTCTGCAGGGCTGCTCTCAAACAATACATCACCCAGTCTGCATTGCTACTACTGTATCTTCCTCATCCAGGTGGAGGACCCTGCATTTGGCCTTGTTGAACTTCATGAGGTTCGTATTGACCCACTGAATGACATCCCTTCCCTCAAGTGTATCAGCTGCACCACTCAGCTTAGTGTCATCTGCAAACTTTCTGATGGTTTGCTCAATCCCACTGTTAATGTCATTGATAAAGATATTAAACAGTACTGGTCCCAGTGCAGACCCCTGAGGTATACCGCTTCTTACTGATCTCTGTCTGGACATTGAGCCATTGACTTTGGATGCAGCCATCCAGCCAATTCCTTATCCATCAAATAGACTATCCATCAAACCCATATCTCTACAATTAGTGACAAGCATGTTCTGTTAAAGGCCTTACAGAATTCAAGATAGATGACATCAGTTGTTCTTCCCTTATCCACCAATGCAGTCACTCCATTGCAGAAGGGCACCAGATTAGTCAGGCACAATTTGAGCTTTGTGAAGCCATGTTGGCTATCTCTAATGACCTCCCTGTCATTCATATGCCTTGACATATCTTCCAAGAGGATTCGTTCCATGATCTTACTGGGCACAGATTTGTGGATAGTTCCCAGGGTTCTCCTCCTTCTTACCCTTTTAAAAAAACAGTGTGATATTTTCCTTTGTTCAGTCACTGGAGACTTCACCTGACTGCCATGACTTTCAAATGTTATGGAACACAGCTTAGTGACTGCATCTGTCAGTTCCTTCAGGGATGCATCTCATTGAGTCCTATGGACCTGTGTTACGTTCAGGTGTCTCACATGGTCATAAACCTGATTTTTTCTTACAGTAGGTAGGATTTCATTCCCCTAGTCCCTGCCTAGGGGAGGGATTCAGGGACTTGAGAGATGTGAGACGATCAACTGCCAGTGAAAACTGAGGCAAAAAAGCTGTTGAGTGCCTCAACCTTCTCCATGTCAGTTGTCACCAGATCACCTGTTTCATTTACCAGAGGGGTACAATCTCTTTTATTCTCCTTTTCTGACTAAAATACTTATAGAAACCCTTCTTATTATTCTTCACATCTGACACCAAATTTAGCTGCAGCTGTGCCTTAGCTGTCCCGATCCCATCCCTACACTTCTGGTATGTATCCCTATATTACTCCCAAGATGTATGGTCCTGCTTCCACTGTGCATGCCTTTCCCTCTTGTATTTCAGTTTGACCAGGAGGACCTTACTGAGGCATAGTGGCGTCCTGCCTTCCCTGCCTGACTTCTGGCAAATAGGAATTGAGAGTTCCTGTGCTTTAAGAAAAATATAATTTAATAGCTGCCAACTCTCTTCTGCTCCTTTATTCCTGAGGGCAGTTTCCTGGGGGGTCCCAGCCACTAGTCCCTTAAACAACTGAAAGTTTGCTTTTGTGAGGTTTAAAGTCTTGCCTATACTTTTTGCCTGGTCTATATCCCTCAAGATCAGGCCACTATGAATTGACCTCTCCTTTAAGTTCCTCTGAGTTGGTGAACAACAGGTTTAGCAAAACATCTCCTCTGGTTGGGTTTTCTGTCACCTGGATTAAGAAGTTATCCTCAATGCACTCCGTGAGTTTCCTAAACTGCTTGCAGCTTGCTGTGGCATGTTTCCAGCAGATGTCAGATATTGGAATCTGCAAAATCGTGATGTTAAATTCTGTAGTTAGTCACATAAGAGTTAAAGAAGATTTTCACATTGTTCCCACCTAAACCTGAAAATATGAGGACATCTTGACCATACATTTTTGGCTATGACACTTTAGTACCTGATATTCAAACTGCAGTAACACTAATTGTACTTAAACAAGATGGCAAAGATCAGGAGAGGGGAGAATCATTTGAAAGATGTTCAACTGCCTCTGTGAAAACAAGATAGTCAAACAGTCAAAAATAATTACTTGTATAGTCAACAACCCTTCCAGAACAGAGGAAATATATAATATTTCAGTGACCTTGACAATATTCATGATGAGTCCAGAAAGTCTTAATATGTCTGTGACAACATCAGCTCCAGCGTGAATTAGGTTATTAGCTTCCTTAATTTGTATCATTATCAACTGTTTACAAAGCCTGTGTCTTTTAAGATGGTTGATTAAAAGATATTTTTAACAAATATTTTACAGTTGAATCACAGCAAACCCAACTGCAGTTGTCTTATCTCACAGTTATGGAAAATTATATAACTCATCACTTCAATGAATTACACCTGAATTACAGTACTGAATTACTCTGCCTGAATGCTTCACATTCAGTATCCTTTTCCACAGGTCCACCAGCATAACTATGTGAAAGCATAGATACAACACATTTACATCCCTATGTATCCATGTGCAGGTCATGGCTCCAGAAACACAAATATCAACTCTTTCTGATTGGCCTGTACATGTGTAAGCCCTGTCTTTTGGATTTAGAATAATGCCAAACTGGAGACACTGAGTGCTGAGATGTTTGACTCACCAAAATATAAACATCTCTGCTGGAAATAAGCTAATAGTAAAATAGTATAATCATTAACTTATTAAGGTTACCCAAAATGTTGTCAGGGAATGTTCTTGTTCCTAAAGGAAATGCAGTGTTTGCATGTATATCCCTTGTCAAAAATGTATAGTCTCTTGAGAGAGAAGCTCGTCTCTGAATGAGTAATAATTACTCAAAAATAAACCTTTGCTGAGCCTGTAAGCATTTAAGTTAAAAACTATCAGTATTCCAATGTAAAATTTATCACTTTGAAAGTCAGTTTAAAAAGAATCTTCTGATGTTGTCATGTAGATTTGGGTTTTGGGATTTTTTTTTTCCTTTTACATTCTTCCTTCTGGATTCTGGAGGAGAAGCATTGCCTTCTAATACATGCTGCAGAGGTTAATATATTCAGCTTGAATAAAGCAAAAAGCATAGTAACATTTGAGGATATACATACATAGGATATAGGAGCACATTAAATGAATGCAATGAACTGGCAGCTGAAAGGCAACAGTTGCATAATATTACCAGAATAATGAGAAGTGTGCTACATATTAATAAATATGTGACCTTTTAATCTTGATTATTTAAAAATCATGTTATTTTAAAAATGAATAAATAAATGCCTTGTTTATACTTACATAAAACCATAGTTTCACTTGGCGGACTATGTAGAATGATTTCTGTATTGGTAAAGTGGAATGCTGCTGTACAGGCCATTGTAGAATTTATCACATTTACCTGTTCCTCTCAGTAGTTTAGAAAACTGCACTTCAGGACAACAATCTTTTAAGCTAAAGACTAAGATGGAACAAGGATATGTAAGTGTATTCATTTATACATAATGAAAATTTAAATTCCTAAAAGATAAATATAATTAAAATTAAAGAAGAAATAAAAGTGAAAAGAAAAGCTGTACAAGTAAGATTGCATTTAAGATTGTTATATACTTTAATGAGACACAGTTTCATATTTAAAGTTGTAAAGATTTGATTAATGTTTTATTATCCCTATCATTAATAACCATAACTGCAACTTCAGAGGATTCACATTTAAAATAAAGCAGACAGTAGTTGAAATTGCAAAATAAAAAAAATGGTCTACAACCTCTCCATTTCATTTCTGTTCTATTATTAATTATTTATCGGACACTGAAGCCTCTGGGCCAATTTAATACAAGTAATTTATATTATGAAATAAGTGCTGATGGTCAGTTAACCTAATATGACCTAAATGACTCAGCTTATTACAAGATGATTTGTCAACTTCCCAGCAAGAGTGGAATTGTCTCAAAAAACCACAGTTCAAACCTTTGAGTCCTGCTGTGCCTCACAGAGCCAAAACCCTGAGCTGCCTGGGATTCCCATGGAGAAAGTGGTGGTGTAAGCCAGCTGCACTGGACACAGCACAGAGGACACTGTCAAGGTGCCTGGTCCCTGCCAGGGACTCGCACTCCGGAGGCACAGGGAGAGCTAACTTCTAAGGATCTTGGGCACTGTAGCCTGATGGGTTATGTGGAAAGCTTTCCCAGTAAATCTGGCAAATTCTGCTTGTTGAGGAGACTGTAGAAACCCTAGCCAATTCATTAGTAATATGCCTTAGGTTTCCTTGTCCCCAGTCTCTTATTTGCCAGACTGAAAAATTAAACCATCTCCCCACAGTTGCACGCTCCTGTTGCAAAAACTATCCTGTAAAGCATCAAAGTTGCTAGTTTTCATAAACACTATAATCTATATAGCCACAATGGCAAATGCAACAGGCAGAAGTGCATATCATTAATCTTTCCAGAGTATTAGGTAGCTGTTACAACTAACCTGAACAAACTGATATCTCTTCCTCCACACATGTATAAGCTTGGTTACTTGAATGCGAGATGGGAAATGGCCTCCTTTTTCTCATACTAATCATCTGGCAAGATGAAGGTTTTTTTCCTGCAGTCCAACAATCAGATACCTCGACTCAAAGTAAAACCATGATTGAAGAATGCAGATCTTGGGAAACATCATGATGTGATAAAGCAAAAGGCATATGGGATGTGTAACAATTAGAGATAAACAGTCCACATGTAAATTGTGCTGATAATCTTCTTCTTTCCTACCCTATTTACTATTATTTCTGTTGCCACAGCTACTACTTATGTTTCAGTAGATCTTACTGGCTCCAGCTAAAGTTAAGCCTCCATTGTAATAAACACATTGCAGACCCAGCTACTCTCTTGTAACTCTTTCAACTATATAGAGAAGATAACGAAAACACGCAATAAATGACATATTATTGGTTTTGGTCCATAAATGGGTAGCCATGGCTCTGAAAAATGAAGTGACTTGCTGAAGTGCACAAAGGAAGTCTGTGGTAGAGACAGCAAGTCACCACAGCCATCTCATGTTGCACTACTGTGGTCTGAAATCCAGGATCATTTTTGCCTGGTTTTGGCACTTTTACCATCCATTCTCATGGACAAAAGCTTGCTTATAGGAGAACTGAGTATCATGCAGAGAATTGATATGGTGCAAAGTCTGAACATGATATAAAAAAATACCCGTTTCTTAAAAAAAATCCAATTAAAAAGCCATTCTTGTTTATAATCAAGCTACGTTCCCAGTAGCTTAGTAGACATCACAGTTTTTCAAAATTACTGGAGGACTAGAAAAGAAAATATGAAAAAATTGCAACAGTCTGAAGTAGGTATTTTAAACAACTCAGAGCAGTTTGTACGAGATTACCATGTGGACTTGTTTTCCATCGGTAGTGGCATAAGCATTAAACCTCTTAATTTCAGTGCTAACTAAACTAACAAAACTTACATACAAGATATGTACTGCACAAGGAGAAACTTGACTGAGCTGTTATCAGAAAGGACACCTTTCCTGACTGAAATAATCGCCTAGCTGATCTACCATCGTAAATCATAGCATATTACTATTTCTTGGTCTTTGTGAGAGGTCATCTTCCAGTAACTGAGGCACTACATCATATTGTGGACTTTTTGGTTTTCTTTTGAACAAGTAGACACATTTATCTCTTGTTTAAATCTTGAGCTTAGTTTCTCTTTTTGAGTTGATTCTTTTCGGGATATGTTCAAATGATAGACAATGCATCATTCTTACACTGATCTATTCATGACTATTGTATTAAAAGAGCATTGTGTACTCTGAATAGGTTAATTGGTTGGTAGCTTAATCTAAGTGGGAGGCTGTTGAAGACAATAAGTATTTTTTTTAACCAGTGGCATTATACACTGAACTATTTTATGCATTTTTGTATGCATTTTTCTTTCTCTTTTTCATTGCAGAATGCTATTGTATTTTGCTTTTATTTGCATGAGCTTCTGAAAAAATGTTGCTGTTAACTTATTATACTGGAAATAGGTTGGGCTGCTTGCTAAATGCTGCCTGCTTTCTTTCCACTGAATTCTCTGCATGCAATTTAGAATTTTGTTTCTAATAAGATTATCAAGGAAATAGTGAAAACCGGTAGGGTCATTCTGCTAGCAAGTTTCTTGGTGATTAATGAACTAAATAATAATGTTTCTCTCTATGGTCAAATTCTGCCTCCAGCTGCACCAGTGAGAAGCCAAAAATAGCTCCCTTGATGCCAATGCCACTATGGTAGATTTAGTTACTGTGGTAGAAATGATCAGAGAATTTGACTTCACATGTGTCAATAGTTTAAGGCTTGTTTGTGGTTTGCGGGTACTTCTTTGAAAAAATGTTATACCATATAGCCTTAAAAATCATACAGCTAAGAGCCTTCCTATTAGGAGCAGGGAAGTCTCACTTGAACCATAAAGCACAAAAAAAAAGAAGAGCAAGCCAAGAGGGACTGACTGTGAGGCAGGCTTACAGATGTGAAGAATGATAAGTGATAATGGTTTCAATCCACCATCCTCACTCTGGCTGCAGGATTCCTTTCAGACTCTTGAATGTACACACTGGATAATGTTTTCGAACATAAGACCTTACAGTCTGTACAGGGGCTGGACAGAAGATCTATTGGGCAAGGTGGGAAAAGAATGGAAGTTGCACGCCGTTGCTCTGTAAGACTCAGTAGAACAGAGTATATTTTGTCACTGGATACAAAGAGGAGATCTAGAACAAATTCTGGGTGGTACGTTTTTCAACATAGTAACTCTTCTATACCTAGATCAAACAAGTTGAGGTAATCATGTGCCATCTGCCTGAAACTCCGTTTTCAGATTATCTGTCAGATAAGCCTGCTTAAGGTCTCCTTTGGTCCCCCAAGAAATCTCAATGGGGAATAAGCCATGATCCATTTACCCATTCCCTAGGGCTTGCCAGCTTGGAGAGTGGTTTAGTACTAAGGTAGGTGGGTAAGAAAGTAGGTATCTTCTGATGCCCCAGAAAGAAGTGTGAAATCAAGCAGACAGACTGAAGTGCTACAGAGGGAATGGTCCTCAAAGACCCCAAAAAGCACACTGTGTTATTCAGCATTTTTCCATATGAAGACAGACATTTCAAAGATATTTCCACATCATTTTCCCTTAGAGGTAGATCGAAGTAAACTAAAAAATCAGTCAAACTCAACAGTCTCTTTAGCCTCCTCAATTCTTTCCATTGAAAAATCCAAAGGGTTTTGTTGGGTTTTTTTCTTTCCTAAGGACAGAAAGGGTAGAGGCTACCTCTTCTTTCTTAACTTCAGTGTAGTTTTGGACAACCAACCACAGAAGATCAAATTGCAAGAGTCTTTCTACAAGGTGATGGATTTTTTTTCCACACCTATCTTCTGTTGCCACGCGTGGAGGCTGAGGATTGACAGCATGCTTTTCTTTCTCTTAAGTATACACTCTTAGTCAAGGACTTGATTAGCACATTTTTTACCAATAAGTTGAGCTGTAATTAGCTTTTAATAATCGGTGTGTTTTTGTATATCAGCATGCGATTTAGACACTTGAGGTATTTTAAAAGCTCAGTACCACCTATTACATTTGGGGCAAATAAAACCTTTGGAATAATGTTTGGAAAAGCAGCACTCTGTAAATATAAGGTGGTGGTGCACCATATGGAGACTGGCTGTATGACATATGGTTTGAATTAACAAGTTTAAAACTGTTAGGATCAGTTTTTCTTTCACTGAAGGCAAAAAAAAAAACAAAACCAAAAAAATCACCAAACCACAAGATATGTACAGTCAAATAAGCTCCAGTAGTGGATATAGACCCAGTTTGTGCCAACATGTGCTAATTCAGTTAAAATACTACTTAGGCTATACTTTTTTTGGGTTTGGTTTTTTTTAAATAAACAGTATTGCCAGCTGCAAATGCATTATATTACTGTTAGTACAGGGACTATCGTTGCCACCACCATTATTATAATTGTGGTCCTCATTAAAATAGATGATTGGCCCTGGTTTTGTTTTAAAGCTATTTGAAAAGACAAGGCTGAATGACAGATGAAAACAAAGGATGGAAGCTGGTCTTCTGATCTCACCTAATTGAATCTTTGTTGGCTGAATTGATCTGAAAAAAGTTCAAAGATCTGGGATCCATATTACACAAACATTGTTTCATTTAATCAAAACACTCTTTGAAGTGCCATTCTTGCAGACCACCTGTAGCTTTGAAATCCGAAGTCATAGGAAAGCTTCCCTGATGGTCCACAGTTATGACACACCGGAGAAAAATAAAAACAGAAAAGGAAGATGTCAATGAAAATCTATTTCGTATCGAGCATCTTTTTACCCATGTCTATGCTAAGCCACCTGGAGCAGCAAGCAAAGCACACAGCATAAGAAAGTGCATAAATTTTTCTTCATGTGCTTTCTGTCTTACTTCACAGTTTTAATTTTTGTTGCATTTTAAGACAGTTTCAAAGACAAAATAGCTGTAACCTTATCCTTGGTCTCAAATAAATGTAGCAATACTGTGAGAACTTCCTTTTTCAAGACTCATCTTGCATATGGAAAAGTAGTGAAAAAAGAAACAACCATGGCATATACTAAAATATTGGCAACAGAATAAGGAGAAGGAAAAGAAACATCAAAATGAAACATTCAGTGCCAGAATTTCCTCCAGACATGCAGGTTATGGGCACAAAGGAGCTACACCGTAGTATTAAATGGGTGCTGTGTCATTAGCTTCAAAAGGGTAAAATTTCAGACCTTCATGTCCAGTCAGTTGGACCAGATGAGCATTCTCCAATCCTGTTTTTGTTGAAGTTTCTATCTGGAAAACAAATGTAGTGGGGACGTGGCTGGCACGCTCTGCTTTTCAGCAGTCATCAAGTATTATGTCTTCCCTTTGGAACTGTAACCATCCACTTTAATTTAGAGAAGCTCAGAAGTTGCTAAGGACTGGTGAACAACAGCACAGGATCACTGAATTACAAGTGGTGCATTTATAGCCTGCTATCTATAACTCAACCTGTGTTGGAAAAAGCCAAGAACCTGGGCCAATTTCTCTTCTTGATGATTCAAATCTCAGAGAGGAAAAATGTAAACACACCGAAGATTATGTTAGAAGAGATCAAGTTTTCTCAGCTGCAGTTTACACTTAATTTGTTGATATTGGAACTGTGGGAATACACTCCTGTAGACCTGCCTGGAAAGTGATAATTCATTTCTGTATTTTTCAGATAATTTCTAATAGCATCCAGATTTCCTCCCTTGTATAATCAATTTCTCAGTTCCACATATCCATTTTCAAAATCTCATGCTCCAGTTAGAAAAAAGATCTAAATTTGTTTAGGTTATTTAGGTCCATGCTGCCATTAAAATGAATCCTTTTCTGGTTTAGAATATCCTGTCCTAGTGGCTGCACCCTAATATTGCACTGAGCTCTCAATTGCTTAGAAGGAAAGGGACAAAAACCCACTGTGTTGGTCTACCTGAGGGATTCACAGTACATTAATTCCTGGGATTTTCAGAGCAAAATAAAAAATCTGTGCTACTCCTTACTATATAAATTACATATTTATTGTGATTTAAACAGTCAAGTCTCTTTTTGTATATGACCTAGGTCTCTCTCTATAGATACAACTTCTCAAAACAGGGTGTCAAAGGCAGAACTCTTATTTTAGAGAAAATGATCAAATAATATTTATCTGAGTAATAACAGAAAATACAAATTTGCTATACTTTGGGTGCCACTTTAGTGATAATGGATGACACGAGTCTGTGTGAATTTTAAATATTGAGAAACATCAGGGACCAATCCATACCTATGCCACCCATACTGTGAACAGTGTGTGTTTCACCAATTAATTGTCTATCACAACAGAGTTAGCAATTTTCAAATAAACTATTGACACTTTATCTCATTCTACAAAATGAGAAGGCTCTGGGGGGACGTTATTGCAGCCTTCCAGTTCCTGGAGGGGTCCTACAGGAAAGCTGAGGAAAGATTTTTTTACAAAGGTAGGTAGCAATAGAAAAAGGGGGAATGGTTTCAAACTGAAAGAGGGGAGATCTAGACTGGTTATTAGGAGGAAATTCTTTACTGTGAGGGTGGTGAGACACTGGCACAGGTTGCCCAGGGAAGCTGTGGATGCCTCCTCCCTGGAAGTGTTCAAGGCCAGGTTGGACAGGGCTTTGAGCAACATGGTCTGGAGGGAGGTGTCTCTGCCCATGGCAGGGGGGTTGGACTGGATGATCTTTTAAGGTCTCTTCAAACCCAAATCTTTCTATGATTCTATTCTAAAATAGAGTATTATACCACAGAAGATACTAAGGTAAGTAAGTTAGAATTTATGCATGTGTTGTCACGTAATTACAAACATATTTTATAAAGATCATGAGATTTTTGGGATCTTTGTCTTTCATATTCTTCTCCTAATTGTACTATAAAGCCAATATTTAAAATAAAGCAAGCATAATAGTTTTACATGCAAACACATATTGGATACCTACAGTATAGTGACTCAGGCAAACGTGTATCCCCCTAGGTTACATGTGTAAAAATATCTGGGCTTGCCATTTCAGAAGAAATGTGACCCTTAATCTTCTGTGCTAGCATGTAGAGAAGATTTGTCTGCATATGACTTTTATATATTTATTCTGCACATCACAGTTAACGTGTATTTTGGAGCTGTCAAGCAATGCTAAAAAATTAAGGTACAACAAATTTATTAAATATATAGGGATAATAGCTACCTCTATATGAATCTCTCTGTAAAAATGCTTAGATAGACAGATAGATGGATAATTTTGGCAAATAAAATACACTTCCCTTGCTGATAACACATCTGCCAGCAAGTGTGCTGGGTGACAGACATTTGCCCTTCTATACATCAATACTTGATAGTTAGGCAGAAAAGAGGCAACATCATATTAGCATTTCTATTTCCCTCTCTTTCCTCTACAGGTGCTAAATAAATAGTACTGATGGAATTATTCATTGCTAATAATATTCATTGTGAATTTCGCCGGTCTTTTTTTTATTTTGTTTGCAAATCATTCAAGAGTCAATCCTGAATTCTGCAAATATATTTGTTACTCATAAGCATTCAACAAATACTTGGACAAAGCTCCTTTGACCTAGAAAAACACTGATTCATAAATCCTTTCCTTCAGACAATTATAACATATGACTGACCATCAAAAGCAGATGCTGTGGTTTCTCTGTTCTTGTTGGTAGCCTTTACATTTCAAAAAAAACAAGGCAAAAGTGCTAACTAGCAAATAACCCACACCTGGAGTAAGTTTTCTGGCTCATAACCATTTATGAGACTTTTGAGATTAGCAAATAGAAATTACAGAGAAGCAAGAAAATTGTGAATATGCTAGTAAATCTATTCTTCATTTTGAACTGCCACTATGTAATAATTTGGCTAACCAAGCGTATTTGGAGAATAAGAGTTACGGTTTCACTGTCTCTGTATTTGTAGTAATTGAGCCCCAGTCTGGAATGCAGCTGTATCAGAAGCAGTAGATGTAATGATAGCCTGGTAGAACTGCATAGGCAAAGCTTCATAGTAGACCTGATTACAGCTAACCAGGATAACCATGTCTACTTACAGATGCACGTTTTCACCAGCATTCCTGATTGAAGTTTCCTAATTCAGTACAAAGTTGAGAATTAAGTTTCTTCAGAAGCAGTATATATTTTCTGTTGGTGTATGCTTATACAGATATACATGTCACCTATCATTTTAAGCTAGACAGAAATCTCAGAAAACTTTAGCTGAGACAAAATTTAGCAAAATAAAAGAAATTAAAATGTGCTTATAAGACAACTTTAGAAGAGAGGTTACTGTTAGCCTGCTTACAACTGAGGAATTACTTTATTAAAAAGTTCTCTGATCCAGAGTTCCTAAGCACATAGAAATCAAGGGCTGTATACCAAGGAGGGCCATGAACAATTTCTTCTAATCAAAAGAAATGGAAGAAATGGAACTTAAAATATCTGCCAGTCACTCAGCACTGTATTCATCCAGCACAGGAGGACAAATTATAACGAAGTCTATTGCACTCCAGCTTCTTCTGTCCTTATGCATTTTTTTAACAGCTTCACACTCTCCCTTACATATGAAAAGAGGAAAATTCTGCTGATTTTTTATCACTATAGATAAGGAGAAATTCTGCTCAGTTATGGACATCCTGCAGGTTAACCCCTGCCGAGTCTATTTGCTGAGTCTTGAGAAGGTTACTGGAGCAGAAATATCACCTACCCCTCCATACAGAGTGACTACATGGCTCGAAAAAGTTAACATTTCAAGATTACACAATATTGAGTTCTATGTACAACCTTCTAACTATGTAAATTCCTCGCATTTTATAAAATGGAATATAATCAGGTGGTCTAATGTAAGCCAGCATCCAAAGGTAATTGCTTTTCTGGAAGAAAAAAAATAATAATTTTGCAATATTCAGCACAGTATTCTTTATCATTTTCAGCTAGACCAGTTTTATTTTGAGGCCCTGTGTATTTTAATCTGTACTAGAAAGACTGCTGAATTATTTTTTCTTTAAAGTAACCTTAGCTTTTTTTGAGGGATTTTGGTCTTTCTCCTAATGCAGAGCAATAGGGCAACAGAAACACAATGGATCCTTTGAACCCATGGACATTATTATTTACTGTATTGAGATATGTGTTACTACCCTGAAACACAAACATGGAATTAGCCTCACACCTCTTTTCAGTTAGAATGTATATTGATACAAAAAGTCCCATGGGTGACTGAAAGGGTTCCAATAAACAAAAGTGTCTGAACATCAAAGTACAAATGTGACACTTCAGCCAACTCCTTCATGACAAATCCAGGTTGGACATGACAAGACCTGATGATCCACATAATTTCACTGACTATGACACCAGAGAGAATGTAACTGATCTGAAGACAACACTTGAAAATACCCTCTGTAAAAGTCCCCTTTACTACATAGGAAAGAAAAATTATGTCATTTATTCACATCCAGCATCTCCTTGTGGCCACTTGTTTGTTTTAGCACAAATTCTTCACTATCTACTGCCTACTGTTGCTATTGTGCTGAATATGGCTTCATCCTTGATGTATGTACAAATGAGCTTGCATTACTGCTCATTTTTAAAAAAGGAAGCATGTTCATACTCAGCCTGAAGTATTGCACTGTATTTGATTTGATCTAACT
This sequence comes from Mesitornis unicolor, assembly GCF_000695765.1. NCBI lineage: Eukaryota > Metazoa > Chordata > Aves > Mesitornithiformes > Mesitornithidae > Mesitornis > Mesitornis unicolor. Next base: position 46,450 of record NW_010171077.1, on the reverse strand, counting down.
TTGGCTATTGTCAGAGTGGTCTGCCCTGCTCTATCTAACCATCTTGTTTTCAAGCCAGGCATTTCCTCTATTTTCTGTACAATGATAATGAAAGTGAGCTGGATAAATCAGTCTTATTTTGGAGTTAGTTTTCTACAGATTCAAGGAATAAGAACTTAAAACAAGGGAGGCTGTGAAGAATCAGGCTGCCATTTTCAGCAGCATCTGCACTAGCTAAGAGACAATGTGAAACTGCACCTTCAGGTTTTTGGTGCTTATTGATATCAGAGTAGACTGCAAGACATATCAAGAGAAATACCTTTATTCACTCCAGAAACTAATTTCCAAGGGCTCAAAATTCATAACTTCCAGGTCCTTCCTAATGTAGGGGACATAACTGTGCATAGAGTGACTACGTCTGAACAGAAATTAAGGAACCAGACGTGAGCAACTGCAGGCCTGTTGAGGCCTTCAGACAAGAGTTGGTAGAAGCAGGTTTAGACCAGAAGTGTGCACTGGAAGCAGCATGACATTGGTTAATCAAGTCCTCATTTTGTAGTACTTGTCAGATGACACACTGTGTGCTGTCAGGCCTAAGATGCTGAACCCAAAATATTGTGCCTGGGGTTCGTTCAATGTCATCTTGATGGCATTTTCCTCAAGTAAGGAGCTGCAATGCTGTCTCCAGCTGTGCTTAAGCTGTGTTAAGATTAAGCTTAAGGACTGTCCAGCTCATAATTGGAGCTCATTCCTATTTATTTAGCATAGGTTTTTCTTTCCAGTTCTTTGATCTCACCAGGTCATATCAAATGCTCAAACTCAGATGGCACATTTTGCCACTAGTCTCAGAAACATGGAATACTTTTTTTTTAAAACCTAAAAAAAATTCTACCTTAAAAGATTGTTTTACTTTGGACTAGTTAATTACTGAGAAGCTGAAGAGCAGATTTACATTTATTGTACTAAGACAGGTTTTAAATATAATTTCTGTTGAGCTGAGGCCAAAATTTCTTTTTTTATCTTCCTCTTGTGGTTGTTTTACACATTATTTCATAAAGCTGTGTGTAGTCTCATTCTTATTTGCACATGTTTAGCACTGTTATAGTTTTCTGACCACACAATACACTGTTGTACTCAGTGCTGTCCTCTATGAGGTGACTTGAAGGCTGATACTCCTGCAATGGTGTCATTTATACTAGCCAGAGCTCTGAATTTAACTTATCCCAAGGTATGCCATCTGCGAAGCAGAGACAAAATTCTATGTCACAATGGAGCAATTTACCCTTCCTATAAATGTCATGTGTATTTCTAATCTTGTATATGTATTTTTAAGTCCATTTCCTTTTCCCTTGGAAAATGGCAATAGTAAAATATACTTTTCATGTGAGAGGTTTCATATTGTGCATTTCTTTGTGTCCCTGGGCATTTTATCAAGTCATTTTCTTTTTCCATATTGTCCTAATGAGCAAACTCCTGTTCTTTATAAGCAAAATAAAAGGAAAAAAAAATATTTGCTTCCACCATTAGCTTTAAAGATACTGCAAATAACAACTGTGTACCAAGCCTGGTAGTTGAGGCTTAATCTAAAATGCTTTTTATTATGCGTTATATTTATTTTTTTAATGCTTTATTTTTATTAGTACTCATGATGGTGTTTTTGTTGCTATCCTGGAACACAGGCATCCTAACAACTGTCAGACTTGCTGTACTTAATTGGGAGTTATTACTTGCAAGAACATATACGCATTGTCTGCACTATAGTAGCATGTAGCTAGTTCACTCTAATGGAAGATCATCTAAATCCACTAAGTTCTATAGAGGGGTTAGAGTGAGCTGCCTTGTTCTTGTCCATGCCAACCTTAGATCATTTGGCAAAAGCAAGAACCAAATGGGAATTTCTGGAATCATGACCAGAGTGCTGGAGATTAATATGGGTCTTTTTTTTTCGATATGTATTCCACATGTTTCCTCCTAATGTTGACAAGTTCAGACTGATTTGTAATCTAGTTGAGAGTGCAGCTTTCATAATTTCTTGATTATGAAGAAAACTGATGGATGAAGTAAGTTCTTCCTGTGTTCAAGTCCTGAGCTGGCAGTCTAGTCTCTACATGGAAAAACTTTTAGTTGTTTGAAGTGTGAAAGTGAATGTGAAAATAATTTGCCTTCTGTTTTAAAAATATGTTTATATCATACAGTCAGTTTAGAATTTCATGGCTGAATTACTCCTCAGTTGTCCACTACCACTATGCATTTCTTTATTTTTTGAGTATCTC
>NW_010171077.1:32504-44167 GCF_000695765.1 Mesitornis unicolor | reverse complement strand
TTTCTACGCTAGATGTAAAATTACAAGGAAATATCCATCTAGTTATTCTACAGAATGGTCAGGTCCAGACCAATACCTTCATATCACCACCAAATGCCTGCTGAAAATAGATCCAGCTATTTATGTTAGAGATCATAAAAGGTAGATGATCCTATTTGGACTCAGTTCATTGAATTAATTAAATTCATATTTAAATAGTGAGAGTGACACCTCTCTAAAGCTTCTCAAATGTCATAAGTACTCAATCATTTGTGTACCTGAAAAACAATGAAAAAAGAATTATTAATTAATAGAAATGGGAATTAATGGATATTTTATTTGGTGAGACACAGTTGTTATGGGTCTTCTATGACAGGAAATAAATGTTTACAAATGTTTACAATACACTTACAATAATAATCTCAGCTTGAATTACTTCTCTACTCACCTGAATCAATTGAAACATCTCCAGGATCTTGGCTGCTGCTGCTGAAAATACAAACATAGTAGATTTTTATATACACAATGTGGTCTACTTACTGATTTTAACCTGTGATTTCAAGTCCTTTAAAATAAACATCGAAATTATTCTTCTGTAGAAAGCAATGACTGAGTATTTTGTATTTCACATAGAACTGCTGGGGATTCCATACAGAGACTGCGGCAGTGAGCAGTTATACAATGAGCTTACCAGACTCTTCCACGCACAGTATGTGTGCTTTATTACACAATGAAAATATAGATGTGATAGCTGTAGCAGCAATTCATCATGTATTATTCCATAGTATGCATTATCATATGTACAGGTAAATTTAATAAATATCACAGGCATATAAAAATGCAAATGCTAGAAAACCAGCTGCCAGTACCCAGATCCTGAAAATGTCACTAACACACTTATTGCAATTCTTTGGAAAAATGGCTACATACATACTTGATTATATCAAAAAGGGAAAAGGAAGTAAAATTATCAAATAAAAGAAAAAAAGGCTGATTCCTTTACATAGATATGAACAAAAACATCTCTTACAATAAGAAGCCAAGCAGCTCAACCTACTCAATTTATCAAAAAAGCAGATAAGAAAGAATTTGAACACTGTGTCTAGAAAGGCAGAAACAATATTGGAGCAGATGAGGGGCTTTTTCAATCTAACTAATAGAGATATTAAAAGATATATTAGTGAGAAGATTATATTAGCTTCAGCCTTGAAATAAAACTCAGTATCCTAGTGGAGAAGGTAATTAAACACTGGAATAGCCTAGTAGGGGTAAGTAGAGTCGCCATTGCCTGGAATCTTTCAAATCAGATACTTCAAAACACTGATGCTGTATAATATTTCCAGGAGAAAAGCTACTTGGACTTTCTGATGACATGGCTGTGCTCTTACCCTCTCAGGTTTGGCACCTGTCAACAGATATCTGTGAAACTATTTCTTCATTTCCTGTACTTTACAGAAGATTGGGAAGCTTTGCATTGTCATCAGGACATTTTCAGGTTTGCATTAGGTCATAAACTAAAACTACAATGAAATCTCATGCTGGTAGGCACAAACAGTCTTCTCCAACAGCCTTGAGGGACTAATAAATTGACCAGATATATTCCCATGAATAGGTGATTGCTAGACTTGGTGTAAGGAAAGAATTTATCTACAAATGCGTATTAGCTGAGTTTTTAGGGTGTTTTGTTACTCGTTGCTGCACAGGAGATGGATGTCTCAGAGAATTGTCTTCAGGTTGTTATCGGTTTTAGGATTTTAAATATATGTGTCTACATGTAAGCTAGCAGTTTCCACTATACTAAGTAAAGAACAAACCCAGACAGTTCAGGAAGAGCAGGATGTATTTGAGTTGACAATATGTGGGTAGAGTCCTCCTTTAGAGTGAACTGAACTGGACACCTTCAACAGTATGTACTAAATCCACAATATTTTGGAATCTTTTGTACTTAACTCACATGGAGACAACGACATTCAGTTGTCTACAGTGTGGAGTTTATCCTAACTTTTGATATGAATGAGCATAACACATTTAATCATCTGACATTGCAGGGCTCTAGGCATTTCAAGCACCCTCGTATCACCTGTTCTTTTCTAGAGACACAAAATGGCTCAGGATTTTCAAGCTGTTGGACTCAGTGAAGACACAGCTACAACTCTGTGAAATTTAATGGTGTGTAATACATAAGAGATAAGACTAAATTATCTCTTTCAACTTTAAGTGCTATCATAAATGTTCAAGCCCGAAATGCAGATTGGTGACACCCTCTTTTTGTTAGAGGATATTGCTGCCTTGAAAAGAAAGTAGAATCAAAATTCACAAGCGTTTCTTTGTACAATTTTTTATTTTTTTACATGATCCTTCCCAGGACATGGCTAGACATCCTGATTTGCTCTTCTGGAAACAAAAATCTCCTCTTCATTATAAGTTCCTCTACAAGATTTATCAGCTCTGAAGCTTAGAATCAGTTTATTCTTTGAACAAGCTGTCCTAAAAATGTTTATCGAAAATGTCCCCAGTAAATAAATTGGCAAAGATAATCCCAGAGAGAACAAATGCTTCCAAAAGTACTTAATGATACTTACCATCCACAGAAACTTTTATGTTTTCAGAGCACAGTCCAAACACTCATAGTTAACATTAATTATCTTACCACTTGTAAAGTAGCACCATTTCAGGGTGCAAAAGATCACACAACCTATTTTCCATGAAACTCTGAAGCACAGGATTTTCTAAGCTGTGATGGAAGTGGGTTTTTTGGTTCACAAGATAACAAACTCATTATCTCAAAATCAATATATAAGTCAGTTTTCAACTTGAGTGTTACTGTAGTGGCTGTTAGCTTGGTTGGTACCACATCATCTTGCACATATGAAGAGTCTGAATAAAAGCTTCTGAACATGCACATGAGCACTCATTTTGCCAGAATTTCTTCTAGAAACTTGAGAGTTTCCTACTAAATACTGTGCTCTTTTCACCTGACCTACCTGTCGACTATATGTGTAAGTAGTTCAAAGCTACCTATTTCATCAGTGCTGCATAACATGAAAAATATTAAATAATGGCAATGTTTTTAAAAGGAAGAAAAATAATAATGAAGTAGAAAAGAAAGAAAAAAAGGGACAACAAAGTGGGAGAAAGGAATGACAAGAATGAAAGAAAAGGAAAGGGAGACCATGGTGCTGTATTTCTGGATAGCTAATCAAGTGAAATTTTATTTGATAGAAAATTAGTGTGAGGTCATCTTCAGGCACAAGATATGTAACAGAATGCCAGACAAAGACTGATGGCACTCTCTCAGTAATTTTGTTTATGTGAAAAATTTGACCAATGCTTAGTCAGAAGTCATCTCTTTTTTTTGCCTAAAGATATTTGCTTTGCTAAATATCCTTAGTAACAGGAAAAGAGGGGAAGCAAATAAATCATTGAGGCCAAATGATTTTTTAGTACTAAAGTGGAATGAAGTCTGGAGGCTGAGAGGTTTGCTGCAACTTCAGTCCCAAACTTTCAGAGGTCCAGATATCTTGATCTCAATGAACTGACAAGAGAATTTAAATATGAAAGTTTTATTATAGACCTCTTGCAATACCATATACTGACTGAGACAAAGCTTATAAAAAGATTCAATTGAACATTGTTTCAAAAATTTAATCTGACAAACTTTTTGAGGTTTGGATTTGGTTTAAGGTAAAATTTTGTGTGAATAATAACAGAAAATCATTCCAGGTACGTCTGTGCCTTCCCTGCGGTCTTTCTGTCGATGTGCTCCTGAATTGCTGATTTTTTTAAAATAAGTTTGCTCTTGGTGGTTGCTGAGCAAAAGACGTATACTAACAAGGAAGACGGTGACACCATCTCTCTAGAAAGAGCTGTCAAACACATATGTTGAACAAACAGGAAAATTATCTGTGTCATTTGAGGTCATCATAGGACTACTTGTCACAAAAGCAGGTAGTAGCAGTTTCAAACAAAAGTGTGGTTTCAGAGTTACCACTGTCCCTTTTATTTCTGTAGGGGGTTCATTCAAAAAGACACACTCTGCAGGACTGAGTAGAAAAAGCTTCGATTAGGGCTGTACAGTATGTGACTAAAGGATTTGTTAACCTTAGCGCTTCAAAGCACAGTTGAAAATAAGATTCAAATAGGCTCTTTCTTTTGTAGTTCTGTAGTGATAAACGAGTTCTCCATGCACCAATGCTCATGATTACTACTTCTCCAACGTTGTGACTCTGGATGAACGCTAGATCAGTCTAAGTAATGTCCAGCACATTTCATCCATACTAAATAATGTATGTCATGGCAGGCCTCTTCATTTTGCTTAGGAAAGAGCTGCAAGAGCTAGTCATAGCTTTTCTGGGGTTATACCATCAATCTTCAGGTGCTCCACAGAACCTGCAAGCTTTTTCCAGTAAAGAAAGGAAGGGGAAGCCCAATGCGTAACTGGTATTTTCTGTTGTTTGTTTTTATCCTTTAAAAAAAATGGTTTGCTTTAAAGAAGTTTGTTTTAAGGTTCACTCGTAAGTTGTGTTTTAAAACTCTTATGCTTGAATTTCTTCAAAAAGCTTGCTTCCTAATGATCAGTTTATGAATTAGAGGAATAATTCATGACATGCCCTTAGGATCAATACCTTTAAATGTGCCTGTGGGTAACATCCCTCACATGATTCATCCCAGTATAGCAAGTGGAACTATTCAAATACTTAATTATTCACAGGTGTAACTACTTACCAGACCCTTTACTGTTCATGTGAAAGTGAAATACTCATTTTGCTATTGGAGTCCACTGAATACATTGTATTTAGGGTTCTTCTAATAATTCTGACAACAGTGCATCATTAGCAGTGTTAAGTGGAGTTATTCCTTTCACTCTCAGTATAAGAGAGACCTTCAAAATGTTACTCTTCCTTAGGAGTGAACACTCTCCACAAAGGGTGCCAGGACATCTCTTTCCTTCAAGGTTTACATACGCCATCATTTCCACATCTTGTCTATAACTAATAGCTCTTGGTCCTTGTGTCTTATTGCTTGTTCAGGACTTTGTACTCCAACGGCTTCTTTTTTTCTCTTCAAGAGTTGACTTGTCCTCCAATTTAAGTCTAATAATTTAGAGCCTAAAAATTTAGAGCCTTGTCTCTGGAGTTTCTTAATGCTGCTGTTTTATCTATAACATCTATCTTGGATAGCTTAGTTTAGTCAGTCTGTCTGACTGGCTGGCTATCTACTTATCCTATTCTATTCTCTTCTATAGACAAAGCTTTGCTCATGGCTATGCACATTTTAAGCCCTAGCACAGCTGTCTCAGTACCTTTCCCAGGAAAAGAAACTTTAACTTTGTAGTAAACATATTGGCAACGTCTAGGAAACATTTGCATTATTTTTATATAAATATTACATATATCTTGCATGCATCTGAATAATATGAATTTACTTCATAATGTAAATTAACCCAGTCTTCTAACTTTTACAGTAATATTCAGAGGAAGCTGTAAAATAGAAAACAACAAGTAATGATGGAGTTAAGATAATAATGGTTGGAAAATGCATAAGGATCTAGCTAGACTAAAATTTTTTCGTTTTCTTAAGCTATAGCCTGTAAGAATGGGATCAGAATTTCTAGAGGAGTAATTTGGGTTAATTAGGCTCAAGCACACTAGATTTTTATCTGGTTTTGGTCAACACACATGAGAAAAAGATATTAGATACAGCCAGGAAAACAGAAAGAAGATAAATGTGACCAGAGCATATTTCTTCTTTCTGTCAAGAGACAGAGCTGGGAAGAGATTTTGAAAACCTTTACAAAGGTATTTCTAGGGCCCATAACTCTGGACAATTTGTGATTTTACCTTTATTGGCTTCGAAACCTGAAAAAATTACATTGTGCTGAGGTTTGTGTGTGTGTGTGTGTGTGTGTGTGTGTGTGTGTGTTTGCACGCGATTGTGTTTAAGATACTATTTCAGCACTGCTGCGAATTTACATTGTCCCAAAGAAAGATGTGACAGGTATCAAAACAGGGTTTCCCACTGTAACTGGAACTTCTGGTAAACAGAAGTCTGGAAAGGAAAATAGAGGCCCTAAGAGGAGAACTGGTTTTGCCAGGTTACATTATAAGTAGCATCTCATTTGGGGACAGAACCAAAGCCTTCTAGCAGCCGTTTCAGGTCTTAAACCATTCTGTTCAGCAAACTGGAGAACTTTTAGTACTCCTCATTTCCCTTGGATTTTCACTTACATTTTTTGGGGTAGCATTGTATGGCAATACAGTATATAAACTTTCTCAGCCTCTAATATATAGTGCAACTGTTTGTCCCTCACACCAAATCAGTTATGCCAACTGAAGAATAGAAAACATGCTCACCAACTCCTCAGCAGGCAGAAAAATCCATGTTTTGATTCAGTTTTCGTTTCAGTGATCTTTGCTCCCACCTGGTGTCTCTAATTGACAGCTTCTTTGCAGAAGATGAAGACAGCAGTAGGATCCTAGGATTTAGCTTTAATTTATATTTTTAAAACCTCACAAAGTTATAGAGGACTGATTTACTCTGAAGGGAGCTCTGATAAACTCTCTTAGCAGACATAAGGGAGAGCATTGTAGTAGGAACAGCATCAGTGATAACAGGCAGGCAAATAGGAGGATCGCGCACAGGGAACTGGCATGCAGCCACTGCTGGGGCAGAGCACAGCAGGTTTGCATTGCACAACCTGTATTTAAAGTAATGAAGTAACAAGTGATAGGACAAGAGGAAATTCCCCCAAGTTGCACTAGGAGAGGTTTACGTTAGATATTAGGAACAACTTCACTGAAAGGATTATCAGGCATAGGAATGGGCTCCCCAGGGAAGGAGTGGAGTCGCTGTCCCTGGAGGTATTTAAAAGATGGGTAGATGAGGTGCTTACAGACATGGTTTAGTAGTGGATAGGTTATGGTTGAACTCTATGATGTTAAAGGTCTTTTCCAACAACAACACTGTTTTCTCTTTTTCTGGTGTACCACTGGCTGAAGGAATCCACAAGGTGCTACACTGATCTTCATTCCCTTAAGGACTCTGAAGGCTTTGTTTCTTAGAAATTTATTATCTTGCTAACAGTCTGCATTTTGGTTCTTATGTAAGTTCTGACTTCTGTAAGATTTTATCTGAATAAAGGTAAAGTAGCATTGGCAAAATTATCTGAGAGCTCCTTGTGTGTGTAGGAGAAGGGGAATCCTAGGTCACTTATTTGGATAGAGAGCATGGGGCAGGCATCCTGGGTCACTCACATGATGCATAAAGAACAGAACAGCATGAAGATATGCTGGAGTGTTTGTGGGGAATTGGAGGAACTATGTGAAAAGTATATAAATAGGGTATTTTCTACTTTTTATATCCACTCACTGCATCCTCTTAGGGTTCAGCAAGAAATAGGAGGCCAAGCCTTAAAACAGCAGCAGCTAAGTATGTGTCTGTTCTCCAGTGCTTCATCCAAGGCTAAAAACATCCCCTTACACCTGTTTTTTCTTCTGCCTTCAATACCACATTGCAGAACAAAAGGACTGAGAATTTGGCTGTTTGTATCAGGAAAGTTTGGGTAAAAAATAGAAGCTTAAGTTTCAAGCTTGAACATATATTCCTTTAAAACCACAAGTTCCTGATTTCAAAGCAGCAATTTTAAAGCAGGGTCCTTCTTTCCTAATAAATAGATTTGGTTTAGCTTGCTCTTTTCCATTTGACTCTTTTGGATTAGATTGTTAAAGAACAGAGGTCCCCCCTCATCTATGTGAACATTAAAGACTACATATAGTATCCACAAAATAAAGATTGCTGAAGCCTCCTATTTACAGTTTTCCTTCCTTGCCCTGCCTTGCTCCCATCACTAGCAAATCTGCAGCAGTCTGTGTATGGTTTTTATGAAGCATTTTGGGATACTTAAAAATGAAATTCTTAATAAAAATGTAAATTATTATTATTGAAAAAACATGTTGGCCCACTGTGCTATGTAACAGTCTCAGGAGCAGCATTCTTTCAAACTGCAATTTGAAAAAAGCACAGAATTTAGCTTGAATCAAATGGCATTATGTATTTAGTCATTTATCAAAGCCTCTTGGTAGAAGTTGAGGAAAACAGTAGTTAATCTTATTCATGTGGGGGTTCCTGATTATGCAGCAGTAAATACTCTTCTTTTCGATGTCTTAGTCTCCCTTCCCTCTCAAAGGCCTGTAATGCCTCAGCCTCCTATTGAGCTTGAAGCAAGACCTTTTCTGCTGCTACAATGTGTGAACCAACCAATACAGGCTGCTTAAAGTTAGCGTTGGATATTCCAGGAACTGCAAGGAGCACCTAGGAAAAGTGAATAGCATCCACAGCATGAGACATCTGCTTCACTAGGTCTGAACTTAGCTCCTCTTTGGGACGATGAGTTAGATGCTTTGGTCTGCTAATTCAGCTGTTAAGTGACTTTGGTTGGGCTTTGGAAGAGTATTTTTTCCCCTTACAAGCAGCAATAAAGCTCTTTCAGGTTAGGAAGATAGCTTGGGTCCAAATTTCAGGTATATGTGGTACACATGAAAGGTAACAAATTGCCACCTTGCAAAAGAGAAATTCGCTCCTGATGAACTAACTAAAGGTGATGTAGGTTGTTTGATACTTGAGATACACAAAAGCTGCCAAATGCAGACCCCACAGGACCCATGGGACTTCTTTTTACTTTGACAAAGAGTCAAGTTAGAGCAATGGCACATCCTTACAAGAAGTCTTTGTCTTTGTTTTATAGTGATTTGCCCTTCCAGCAACATACATATTTTGCTCCATTTTCCTTCAGCAGAGTCTATATGAGATAGAATTTGTCTGTTTGTTCAGAGAATCAAACTCCAAGTAGCTATCTTTTAACTTTATAGTAGCTCATCTTCACCAGTACCAAGGTAGGCAGAAACCCCTCACACTTGCAGACCTCAGAAAATAGATTCATAATATTTTTTACTTCACTAGACACATGATACCCCATGCAGGAATTTATCATAGTGATGACACATCTTATTAGAGAGGTTGACCCATGAACCAGCTCCCTTCCCATTTGCGATCACATAGCATTTTTCTGGCAACTGTAGCAACTGCAACATTAGGCAAGTATTTACAGTTTTTAGAGGTTTTTTAGTGACACTTTCCATCTGGAACAAGGTCAAGAGACAGTATCATACAGCCCTTTGGCCCATTATAATAATTGAAAAGTGATTTGGAGACCACAAGCGATCCATGTGCTACAGTTTGAGCATTCTGAACAAAACAAAACAAAACACCAAAAACCAAAAACCAGACAACCATTATCAAAATATTTTATTCCAAAACAGAAGACTCTAAAGAATAAAAAAGCACTATCTTCTCTCAGATTACTAGAAACATCCTAATGAAGTTCGTAGATATGGTGCAAAGAGGCACACTGTATTCTTCTGAAGAGTCAAGCAGAAGTCAAGCAAGTTATTTTTGGCCTCTAAAATGACTCTAACAACCATTCACTAGCCAATGCACTGCATAGGCAGTTTTTCTGCTGCTTATCCCCATATGACATGAAGATGCTTTTTCCCTTTGAAAACAGACCCTTTTCCACAGTCTCATTCCTCAGCAGAAAGAAAAGACAATCTAGTGCCTGAGGATGTCATTATTATGAGATTATTAGTTAGGAGAGTTAGGAGATAATTTTAAAGTGAAGCTGACCTGCAAGGAAAGCACACTGGGTACTTGTTGTTTCATGTGTGATGAAGTTAGACATAAGAACTATCAAATGACACATGTTCTGCTTTCTTTGTCTCCTTTCCCCAGAGGCCCCACCAATGACTTGGAATCCTGATGTAAGGAGCATAAGAACATCCCCTGACATACAGGATCAAAGCCAACAACCAACAAGTTCGATACTGTGTCTCCAGAAGCAGACAGTATTCTTTCAGAAGGAGGAAAAATTTATAATTTAGTTCCTGGGGTTTTAATGTGAGGTTAAAGCCAATCCCTGGGTTCATTGTGGTCAAGTGAAGGTGCAGTTCATTGTGCAGCAGCTCCTGCAAAGAATGATGGACCAGTGTTTTTGGAATTGCAAGGGGAAGCCAGTGAGTTCACTGGGCAAGTAGAGCAGAAGTGTGTCACCATGTGTATGGATTGGTATCTGGTTGCCTGGAGCAAGCTTTCAGAGGCCTACTGCTCCAGGAAAGCACCAACATGAGCCCAAATACCAGCATCTTGTAGGAACGCTGCTTCTTTGCCAGAGTGGCTGACTCTGAGACTAACAGGAAAGGACTTCCTTGGATGCAAAGGACTCATTTGAGTAGCTGGGAATGAAATTTTACTCAAAAAATTTACATGTAGTTTTCAGCCTCTGATGTGGTGGTAAAAAGAAAAGAAGCAGACAATGTCAGATGCTGAGGGAAGAGTGTCAGAACAGGACAAGCATCACAAAAGAAGTCAAAATATTCTGCTAGACTATAGCAGTCTATGGCTTAAGCATTTCCTAAGCTAAATGTGATATTTTTTGTCTACTAGTCTTCAACAGATTTTTCCTCAGTGAATTTAGAAATTTAGATTTAAGGAATGGAAGAAGTAGATAGGACTTAAAGATTTTTCTTTGTTCTTGTAAAAAAGAAACCTTGAGTTAAATGGGAATCAATAGGAGAAAGAGAAAAAGTACAAATAATTTGGAACAGTCAAATACAGTTATGTGGCATTTTTCATCTAAAAATTTCAAAGCTCTCTTCAAAGAAAGCGGTTACTATTATTCCCACTGTGCAGATAGGCAAAATAAAGCCTAAATATACAAATGTTGTCCAGAAGTCATGTAGCTATCAAATGCAACTGAACATTTATTTCAGAACTCAACAAGTGGTATTTTTTAGATTAATAATACAGCAACTAAACAAAAATCCTAATATTTCAAAGCTTATGTTCGTGGAGAAGCCAGGAATGCTTCACAGATCTGTCTGGGTCTACTTCAATGCAAGAGCCAAACAGACACCATCACTGCTTCATGCTTTCCTGGTTTTCATGCAAAGTAAATCCAGACATGCAACATGGGAAGCAGCTTCTGTGTTCTTTAACAGATCCTAGCCTAGACTACTGGAGACCAAGGCTGAGGATTTTTTCCTGGTTTGCAGTACAGGTATAGCTACAAGGAGCAAAAACAATTGCAAATTCTCAGCAGTAAATGTTTGTGTCTAGAAAATGGGAAAAGAGTGAAAATACTAAAATTGTTTACAAAGATTTCATTGTGATATTTTTAAAGGAAATCATTTAAAAAGTGATAAAATAATTCAGATTTTTTTTTGCTTTTTCCTTTTAAAATGCATTTTTCCATTTTATTCTTCTGAGAAAAAAGACCTAAATTTGGGAAAAAAGGCAGTTTGAAGTAAAGCACTTCTTTTTTTAATTTAGCTTTGTTTTTTGTTTTAACTATGAAACTGTTTTTTAAAGTTCTGCTTGAGATTCTTCCCAATGCTTGGGTTTGATCACTGAATCAAAAAAACCCACCTTATTGTTTGCCTAGTTATGTTAATGAGTCCCAGCCCAATGAGCTAACCTTTAAATCACACAACCTCTTCATTAGTCTCTCAGAATGCTGCAAAACCTTTAATTCTTTTGCCTCTGAAAGCAGAACTTGAAAGCAAGTTTTCATCTCAGATACGATCAAAATTTTAATTATTTTCTCAAGTACTTGTCTGTGTCATATACGTAAC
>NW_010171077.1:0-32473 GCF_000695765.1 Mesitornis unicolor | reverse complement strand
CAGCAGGAAATCGATTTGACAGACACTAATGTTGCTTGTTCACCAGTTCACCAAATTACACCAGCCATGTTATCACAACGGGCATGAATGGTTCTGGCCCTACAGTAAACCAAGGACACCTAATTAGGTGTCTAATTAGGACAGCAGTACACTGAGAAGTAATACAGTCTTAAATGAGGGTTAGGGTGTCATTCAGCGAGTCAGTTAAGAACTTTGCTTTGTGGATGGACTTTCACACACTTTTCTATGTATTTATGTATTCTAATGTTTTGAAGAACTAAGGCCTAAGTATATCCAGTTATCTAAAAAATGTCATGGATAAAAATCCTGATGTTTTCTTTTTTTTTCTTTTCTTCTAGCTGCTCACAGGTGGCATTTTGAAACACTATATTTAAATCTCAAATTTCACTTATGCCAAAAAATTTCTTGAGACTTGACAGTTCTGTTCACTTTTTGCTGCGCAAGGTAAAGCAAAAGTAAAACTTTCTGTTCTGTCTCCCCCTCATATCTGAAGTGTTCTTCTGGAGGTAAACTATAAAAAATTCCATCAATGAGGACCACAGTGCACAGTGGTTGGTATTGGTGATAAAGATTACATCTTTAAAAAACAGAAGATATAAGATACACCATTACTGCAGGAACTTTAAGAGCAAGGAAGCAGAAATGAGCTTTCAGAATAGAAGGTGTTTTGGTTTGTTTTTTATTATTTTATTCCAGCTGAACAGTAATTGTGCATTTCCCTTTTCTTTCTCTCACTCTCTCTATTCTGTTTTTTAAAACTGTTTTATAGACAGGACTTGAGAAAGTTTTCTCAACTTATGATTACTTTAGTCTAAAGTACAGATGACTAGCAATCCAGGCATTTCTGCAGTACTGAAGCTCTTTCAAAATTCCATCCACGCACATCCTCGCAATGATAAAACAGAAACTATATAAAAGTATAAAGAAAGGGACAAAACTAAACCTTTAGCTTCATATGGGGTATTACTTTTTGTTATTTTTGCTACAAAGCTGTAATTGGCCTAGTGAGATCTGATAAATGTCTTATTATAAACTTGAACATCAACTGATGGTGAAAAAAATATGATGGAACTTGTGACTGAGAGAAAAGTAAAAGGGTATAGATGACTGGCAGTTCCCATTTCTTTACAAGTGTTACATT
This sequence comes from Mesitornis unicolor, assembly GCF_000695765.1. Lineage (NCBI taxonomy): Eukaryota > Metazoa > Chordata > Aves > Mesitornithiformes > Mesitornithidae > Mesitornis > Mesitornis unicolor. The sequence continues at coordinate 31,311 of NW_010171077.1, read as the reverse complement.
TCAGTCCCCTGCCACTACCACATGTTTCCTGTTCACAGATAATTTGTACAACATATTTTATCATTCAGTTTTAGACACAGTTGAAAGGCTTTTGCCTAAGGCTTGGAACACTTTGAAAATTGTATACCATTTGCAAGGCTTTCTTCTGCTTCACTGTGCAATTAGGTGACTGCCTTTCTGCAGATACTGAATTTATCATATGTGGAATTGGGTTTTCTCACCAAGGTGAACTGGGAACAAAAATGCAAGTAGTTTTTCAATAACCCACAGACAAGGGATTAGTGTGCCAGCACAAAGCTTGTAGGTTGCCTGTCAGTCCCAAACTGGACGCGGTTCCCTCACAGAAGGAGTATTGTAAGCAACAAACTTTTATACAAAAATACTGTCAATCTCCCTACTCTTACATATCCTATTTATAAGTGATTCAAATTTCCAAGGTTCAACAAAGGCATCTGATCAGGACACTTTTTTCCCCCTAATTTTCTAATTCAATCGTTTATGACATTCTTGATTTTTTCCTCCCCTCTTTCACACCCCCTCCCCATGCCACCCCTGCTCCGTCTTGACTAAACTTTGCTCTCTCCTAAAGAAGTGTGAAGATACTGGTGTGCTAAGAGCTTCCCCTGCTGGAAGTTCCTAGCAAAAGGTGCTGTAGCCAAGTAGGGATGGATCTGGGACTAGCTCCCAGTTCAGCTAATTTATGTGCTCAGTTCCTGTCGAACAGAGAGTACATAATGTGACTTGAGATGCTGATTAAATTTCATGTGTATTCCTATGTTCTAAATAAACCAAATTTTAAAGTCAGATTTGAGCCGTGGTAGTTTATAACCCTCATTACAGCAGTTTGTGTTTTTTCCACTGAATTATGTGAGAAGAAGGGAGACAAATTCAGCCTTTTTGTATAATGTAACTACATGCTTTTACAAGGTCATCTTCTCTTCCAGTACAATATCTCTTAATAATTAAATTTTAACTATTAATTATGTATCATTGTTTAATGAGAATGGAATAGTGAATTCATTATTTGTTTTTGTTGCAGACATCCTACTTGTGGAAACAGTGAGTGTGTAAGAACATAAGTGAGCTGCAAGGAACACTGGTACTTTATAGCATAATCCCATCAAAAGAAAGGCACATTTCCTCAGGCTGCATGTCTCTCTCAAGCAATAGTTGCCAAATCATACCAATTACCTTTTCTGAAAACTTTGAAAAAGCTGCACTTTTGAGATCAAAACTAACAGAATTTTAATCTAATTGTTTAGGTCTCCGTATTATAAATATCTGGGTGAAAATTCCCCAGGTTCTTGAAGGGTAGGCAAAATATTATTACTTAAATAGTAGAAATGCAATAATATACTTCTGATAGATTATATTGGAATCATGGCCACTGTCTGCTTGCACAGTGTGACTGAGCTGGCAGGATTGCCTTGACCACTGTGTAAGGTGTCTCTGCCTTTGCATGGACCACCAACATGACTTTGGAGCAAATTGCTTCTGTGTTCACGCCCATCTCTGTTGATTTTGTCTGGGTTTTTTGGTCACAAGCTCACTCTCGGTACAGTTTGTAAGCTCCTCAGTGCTCTGAAGCAAGTGACATGGTAGCTGGGTCAGTGTGGTTTTGCCTCTGTGATGGTGTGGCCCAGCCTGAAAGGGTTTGCAGTAAGGTTGCAGTAATCTACAAGGTTACTCATGTGTCTTGCCTCTGCCAAAGTGCCTCTTCCCCTACCAGGGAATCACCAGGCTCACTTGGGGTCGTATTTTGCATCCTACTGAAATGTGGGCCTTTAGGGCAATATAAGAGAAAACATTGCTCTCTCCAGCTGCAGCCTAAGGAGGGCCGAGTCACAGCAGAGCTGGCTTGGTGTGTGTGTGAATCAGTGAATATTTGGAGAGCTCCAGAGCTCCCACCATCTGTACACATGCAGATACACAAGTAGATGGAAAGCTTCCAAAGGAAGTTCCCTTTCAATCCCCATAAAATCCCCCAGACCCAGCCAGCAACTTGAGTTTGGTGCCAGAGGAGCAGAGGATTTCCTTCAAGTTCTCTACCTGGCTTAATTGAATTTGCTGCCTGGTAGAAGACCTGAAGAGACTGGAGAAAAAAAAAACAATAACAACAACAAAAAACCTGGATCATGGGATTTCCCAATCTAAATGTGATGGTAAACCCAGACTGACTCCCTTCTTTCTGTGGTATCCATTGTGCTTTGTCTCAAATGGGAATATAGTTTGCCAAAGCAGAGGCAGCATACACTGTAAACAATAACAAGAATAAAGCTAAATATTATGCATATTCATTGCATGCAATCCTAACCACAAATGTCCCTACTGAGTCAAACAGAAAATGAGATTTATTTTTTTTTTCAACTGAGGAGCTGCTGGGTCTTTTTAACCTGTTATTTTCCCAGTTGTGCAATTTGCAAAAACATACAACAATGTTTCACTTCACACATTATAAAGCAAGTACTTTTTAAGTAGAGCCTTCTCTTTAATACAACTTAGCTGCATGAAAATTTCATTGACTAGTTTCTCAGTGCAGTTCATCCGTAATGACTCATTTCAGGTTTCCAGAAGGCAGTTGAATAATTGCTCAGTATGCGCACTTTAGCTTTTCTTTGACTTTTAAGTTTTCTAATCAACTCATCTGACATGGGTTTCATTTCCCTTTATTCATACCCACAGGGTAAGTATAGATTCATGTTCTACTTCAGGGCACTGAGAATTCTGTTTTTTACTGTGAATCTTCAACAAACATTGTAGCAATGCACTCCATGGGGAGCACCTCTTTATCCGAATTCTTAAATGGTGTACATAGGGCATATGTCCAAATTATTATGCTTTCATTTACAAGCTTACTTGTCAAACATAGTTAAGGTGGAAATTATTATTTTCTTATAAAAATCAGATCTTTATCCTGAAGAGTAAACAAAACAAAGTCTATTAAGATCCTGACCTAACAGTGCTAATTTCCAGAAGGCTAGTAAAATCATATCCATAACCCTATGGAAACCAGCTCAATTTGACCAATGGATTTCTTGAAACAGTTGCTCCCAAGTGGCAGTACACCAAGGTAAGCCAGGATACTTCATTCCACAGCCAAAAAAAAGTTCCACTTATTTCTGAAGCAATGGCCTGGGGTGTAACTTCTAATGAATTGAACTCTGGGTTAGATTGGCTGATAATAAAAAGTAATTCTGTGGCATGCTTTTTTTCATTATGCTCTGTTTTCTTTTCATTTGAAGAAGTAAAATATCATAGTTTTCATTTTTATAGCAGCTTTGTTCTTGATCATTTTCTTGATATGAAGCCTCTGCATTCAACACAGTGTGAAATACAATACTAAAGTTCAGCAGCTGGCATCTGTTGTTCCTGTTTTTTTCTGGATACTCAGCAGCATGGAGTATATGAGGAAATACTCAGCAACTTATTTGTTAAAATGAGTTTACATACTACTCAGAATAGTATGTAGTTCATTCATCATTGTCTGAGGCCTGCCTGCAAGTTAGAAAATAGGCTGGAAAACATAAAATAAAAATGAAGGCTAAACCAGATATTATTTCAATAAGTGCTTTAGCATAAACACAAAAATGTTACTTGACCATGTGTCCTATATCACCACAAATAATTAGCAGCAGAAAACAGGGTATTTTACAATAGATAAGGGTCAAGCATCACAGACATGACTTGGAGCTATAAGTTTACATGTGATAGGTTTACTACACCTCTAAAAAGCAAGCTCTGAATTTGTATTTTACATAGGTTTTGTAGAGGCATATGTAAAACCAGCAAATTTTAATCCATCATTGACTAGGAAGTTGTCTTTTGTGCTACCACAACTATTTTGGATTCTGTCCTGTATTTGCCATACTAAAAGGCATTCAGGTATTTACACATCACTTAAATTCCAGTTTTTATTTGCATAAACAGAGCTGGCACGGGAACGGTCCCATGTTCAGAATGCATGATTGGTTCAGGCCTCACAAGTAGAAGATCTGAAGCAGTCAAATGCTCCATGGCCATAAGGAGGACTGCAGAGAGGAAGGCAAGTTCTTACTGTCCAGATCTGCTGCTCTGCAACTTCTCCGGCTCAGAGCTGTAGATGCTCTCCTCTGTCTTATCTGGGATGGGATTCATCCTAATGAAAAGTATCTAATGAAATATCAACTAAATATTTGGAGTTAACATTCTCATTAGACTGAATTGTTGCTTTCTGGAGTGTGATGAAATGTTTATGTGCAGGCTGAAATTTTCCATTGCTGAGGTCAAAATCGGGTTTATGTTATTTTCCCCATCTACGTCTTTCAATGTTTGAAAGAGCTGTAAAACCAGCTCACAGTACAGTACAAGCTCCAGTGATTCACAGTAACACATTAGCTAATTACTCTAGGAGAAACTGGTTTAAAGCCATCAGGACTAGTGCCTACACTGTCTTCCACTGACGTAAGCAAATGATGTGTGAGGTAAGAAATGACTGAGACTGCATCCACTGGGGGAAATCTCAGCTGCTCCTGGTCTAACAAAGCTGAGGAAGTTCAGATTAATCTACATCATTCAGAAAATTACAGCAGCCCCCCTTTTTCAGGTTTAATTTTGTCAGGTAGACACACTTTTGCATTTTAAACATCTTTCTAACATATGTGTTCTGTGCCACCTTTGAACATGAGGAGATCCAGTTTTCCCTTGCATAAGCTTTTTTTTTGGTCCTCAAAATAATCCTGTACCTTAAATGCTTCAGATTTGACATGGAAATTTGACATGAAAATAGCTTTTTTGGAGAAGCAGGACATAATCTTATTCTGGATAAACTGATTTTGTATAAGCAAGTTGGAGACTGAAAACATGCAGTAGTTTTTTTTTCCTAATACATCAATGCATGCAGTGGTGAAATAATGTGCAGACATACAGCTGATTTGAGTAAAATTAAAAAGATCCTTAAGTGTTACACTCTTTAAGTGTAGAGTTTATTATTTTGGATGTGCCAGGAATAGTCTATGAAAATCATTTCTATCCAAACTGAATAGTGATTTGTATTTAGATTGTACTTCTTTCTATGGCTTAAATATGCACTCTGTCTAAAAACGAACTTTACAATTGTACACAGGACTTTTCAGCATAGTTGAAGCTAACATGACACTTACATTGGAGGCATGCCCAGCAAGTGTACACAACAAGGCAGTTCTTCAAAGCTGGTGGGAGGAAAGATATGTGTTTCCTGAGAAATTATTGATATATATACTCTGGGTGAAGCCACTTATGCCACTGCATTGACACAATGAAATTAAGTAATATACCACAAACTGATATGTCCAGCATAGTTTGGTTGTCCCCTGTCAGGCATGTCTAGAGCTTAGACTAGTTGATGTCTAAGACCAGTCAGACCAATGGAATTACTTTTCCTGTAAATTTGTGTCTTTTACTCCTTTAAGCCTCTGCTTGGAATAACTCAAGTTTTCCCTCACAGTCTCTACATCATCCCAGACAAGACACAGCAATGCTGCTAGACAGTATATCATTGTTGATGGGCTGCAAGCTGCTGCCAAATGGGATGCATGAACTGAATTCTACCTGTCTTACTCTTGCAGGCGGTTATAGGTGCTCTTTTACTCAGCTGCCAATATTTATGAAAATATTAAATATTTCCCTGACTATGAGACATCATATTCTTCTGAATCTGTTTGATCCAAAAACCTGGTTGAACTCAACATGTTCAAAAATCATTAGGAGGAAGTGGGTGTTTGACAGATCAAAGAGAGAGTACAACTGCATAAAACATAGGAAAAAAGAGGAAATATTTTATGGAAATTTACAGAAAATGAAATACTTTTCAGTATTTCAGTATTTTTTCAGATCAGAATGTGCTGGCTAGTCAATGTTTCAAACTGGCTAGATGCTGCCTCCTGAGCAAAGTCTGAGATATTGTTTATATATCTGCAATTGTTTTGGAATCCAGATAACAGGCAGACCACCTTATTCTATACGCATTTGATACTGCAATGAGCACTGCTGATTACGTCCATATACTGGATCCTCTGGTTCCTAAAAGAAGGAAGTCCCTTTGGTTCTACTTCCCTAGACTGAAAATGGTCTGTATCTAAAGAAGGTCAACATGTGGGACAAAAGACATCTGTTTTCAAATTCTGAGTTAGAGACCAAGGGTATGGATGAGATTGCAGATGGTCTTCATTCCAGGCTTTGATTTGCTGTCATAATCCTGGGTTTTTTTCTACTGAGCCCTGGAAATGTGCAAAATGTATGAAAGACAGATCACAGCTTTGTGTCCTATGAGCTGATTGTCACTCCGCATAGCTCACAACAGCCGCCTCTCTGCTAGTGAGTTAATCAGTGCTTGGGACCTGATCATCCTATGATCATCCATGCTGCTTAATTGCTAATATGCTTCTCAGCACATTTTGGGCACATGCCAGCTAGTAGACTCCAAGGCACTGTTCAAGGAATAGGTTGGAGCAAGAACAGTCCCCAGGTGGCAGTAGGGACAAGGTAGGGAGAAAAGAATTCAGCCATATAGACATGCAGGAGCCACCTATTTGGACTTAGAAAGTACCCCCTGGTAATTTTATTTATTAGTATAGACATAGATTCTAGAGCCATGCTGGGTACTAGTTCAGGTACTAAAAGCATGCTAACCACATTAGGGTGGTGCTTATACTTGGGCCAGCTAGCTGAGTTTTCATAAAAGTCTGTATCTGAGGTATGATACTATCTAACAAAAAGGAATTTTTTTAAAAAAAGCAAAAGCAGGAGTCTTATTTTGTACCATCCTTAAAAACACGTCAGGAGCATGGCGATGTGACGGAAATGTCTTTCCATGGTGCTGTACAGAGCCAAGTATGAATGTCTCAACCTCAACCATTCTCACATTGGTTGACCTGTCCACTGCCATCAGCTGAAGCAGAGCCCCAACGCTGCCCATTTGTGCAGCCATGCTCTCCATGCTCTCAGCAGAAAGAAAAGTGGAGTAGGAGCAGCTGTGAACAGTGACTCTGTTTCCCTCAAGGCAAAGAAAATGTTCATCTGCCCACATTTACCACAGTTACTGATGCTTTGTTCCAGCAAATGGGTACAAAGGCTCAAGAGTGTATGTGAATTTAAGTCTGTCTTATTAGGCAAATACAGAAGAGAATTAAATTAAGACTGTATGTGCAGCTGTCTTAGTTTTAATATTCAAATGGTTCAACATTTTTAAACTATAAAGCTTACCATTTCATATAAGTAGATTTTTAATACTATGTCTCTGTACATATATACACGTACATTTACTCTTCAGCTGCTGAAAAATCTTACTTGGAAGATATTTTTAACAAGATACAGATTTCTCACCAAATGTGCTGGTTATTGATGAGAAAAACCAGAAACATATAACAGAATAAAATGAGAAATTGTTTAGCTTTCAATAAAAATGCTTAGATTTACTTCATACTTTTGCTAATTGTGGTGTGGGTTTCTGGTTCGGGATTTTTTGTGTTGTTTTGTTTTCTTTTCCCAAAGGAAAAGGCACCCTCCATCTATCCTTGTTTATTATTCTTGTTGGTGTCATTGAAATATATGGCTTTGCTCTCTTTTAGTCAAGAAAAAACAAAACAGCATGATGAACATCAGAGGGAAAAAACAATAAAATTTTGACATTTCCCATGAAAACTAAATTGCTTCTTCAACCAGCTGAAATAGGCACCCAGGAACACGCTGATGCTTTTCAAATTGTAGTAGATAGAGGTACTTAATCTCCAGTTTAAGTAGAAAATGGGCACCAAGGGAATTTTTCATGAGGTGAATTAGCTATATGCAAATCTGTTGTGTACTGTAGTACTGAGGTACCCAGAAGTTGAATATTGTAGAGCTTGTCAAGGGATTAGGTAACAATAATGATTTAAAAGCTAGGACAAAGCTATATGTAAGTGGGGAATAATATCTTGGTCAATATATCCTCTGATGTAGACAGATAGATAAACATGTAGATAAAACTTGCTACAGCGATGTTCAAGCAAAATGCACCACAGGCAAGGAATTGAAGAGAGACTCCCACAAGGCACTGACAGCTTTTTCCCTTTTTCTTCCTCTTTACTGAATTTTTATTGTATGAGAAGCATCAAGGCAAAACCTCAGGACCGAGCCCATTGTGAGCCCAAACCTTCAGGGGATGTAATGTGTGGTATTTCTCGCCACTAATGTGAATCCCACCGAGCTTGTGGATGCATACTAGTTAGCAGATAATTTATGTGTGGACTAAAATCAGTACTGCTGTAAAGTATATGCATAAGGCATTTTTTATAAACAAACCAAAGGTGTAAATAAATTGCAGCTTCATGAATTCATAGAGTTAGTATTATGTATCATAAAGAGGTCTACATTAAGATATAGTCTGTCATCCCCCAAGTATATGCATCAATTTCTATCATGTTCATAATGGCTCAGTTACTACCTGTAAAGTAGCTATAGTAAAACCGAGTCAAGTTTCCAGGACGCAAGGAAACAATTTATGTTCTCCTGGGCATGGATGGCTGTTGGTACAAGAAGGCTACCTTGAACCACCCTCAATAGATGAGAAGTTGGTATGGGGATGGGGCAGTCAGCACAGAAAATGAAACAGAACAAAAGTGCATCATAGAAATATTTTGCTCAGAGGGAGGAGAGCTGTAAGTATACTTTGGGTATTTGAACTCATGCATTAGAAAGCTCTGAGCACCAGCAAGTTGACTCGCTCAGTGCTAGACCTAGGCACATTTCCTCTGGAGAGAGTCTTGCTACAGTTATTTAAGAGGTTCTCCCAGAAAACTGTCAGGAGCACCAAAGGGGAAATCAGACAGCAGTCAGGAATATTTGGCTCAAAAAAGGGTAAGACGTTGTAAAACTTTTGTGATGAAAGGCAATCAGGATTTCTACTGAGGCTATTTTTCCTATTTTTGTAATCTGAACTGGAGAAAAAAATACAGAAAATCATACTGGTTAGAGCACTCACATCAGGTATAATTGATCAGTTCCTGTTGTGTTTGAGATGAAACAAAGATTTAGACCAAGGTTGCCTTGGTGTCCTAGATCCTGCCCTTGTCAGTCTCTCCACACCAAAGATCCCACACCATCTACAGAAACTAGAGCAGTTCCAGTAGAGGTGACCAGAAGGGACTCACTGCAAAGCAACTGCTAAACCATCGGTCACTTGGGGTGCACTGGGCAAGGGTGGGATCCTCCAAACATATGTGTAGACACCTAAAATGCATTAGGCCAAGATAAGCTGTTCCCGAGGGTGTTTCATTTTACATGTCTCTCTTAGGATGGGGTAAACTGATCTCCGGAGGTAAGTATCTCTCTGCACTGAGGAAGTTTATCTGTCTAGCCAGGAGGAATGAATCCCATCCATATGTGTTAGTCCCGTCTCTGCCTGATTTGGCAGAACTCTCCATTTCTTACAAGCCTGATAAATGACAAAGCAGTGACTCTGGGGCTTTCTCCTCCTAATTTTGATGAAAAATTTCAGCTGGTCTCACAGTCATTTTCATGCAAAGCTGAAACACTAAGATCTCTACACAAGATAGGAAAATCACCCCCCAATTATCTGTATTGTACAGTGTTTGAGAACTGTTGATCCTGAAGCAAACATGAAAATAAATCAAAGCAGTGATCCTCCTTATGCTTTGTATGACATGTTCAGCTCTGTGTCTATCACTGGGTATGAAAACTTACTCTAAATGTTAATGGCTTAAAAACTAAGTATTTCAGTCCTTTACCTCAGTTTGCCATCTTAAAATCAGAGGGATACTAATCTTTTATTTTTCTCCTTTATCCTTCATGTATGTTCTTTGTGGATTGTAAGTCTCTGGGAATGTCTTTACTATAGGCACTCCTAATTAGGTGTATATATATTACACAGGAATAATGACAATTAATATCAATATCGTAGTTCATTAGATTTACTGAGTTCTGGCCCATTAGTTTATAGGAAAAAGTTTATTAAAAAATGCAAATTCAAAGTTATTTTGGACTGTGGCTTTTTTCGTTTTTTTTTTTCATTTGGGGCATTTCTGCAATGAAGACTGAGGGAAGATGGGAAGACTTGCATTTCCCTGGCTCATGCTCTGAGCTGAAAGTCCCATTACTATGGTGGGAAGGCTTTGAGCACAAGGAATAAGTGGTACTGAGAATTAGGATACCCTGATACAGACTCAGCATAGTATTTTTAAAAACACGTGGCTTTTGGAGTAGGACTTGCCAGTTTTTTGCCAAATCCAAGGCCTAGCAATGAGGCGCATAATTTCACAGAATCACAGAATGGCCGGGATTGGAAGGAATCTCTGAAGATCATCCAGTCCAACCTCCCTGCTAGAGCAGGATCACCTAGAGAAGATCACACAGGAACACGTCCAGGTGGGTTTTGAATGGGTTCAGAGGAGGAGACTCCCCCTCTCTGGGCAGCCTGTTCCAGTGCTCTCTCACCCTCACAGTAAGGAAGCTTTTCCTGATATTTAGGTTGAACCTCCTGTGTTTTAATTTGTGATCACTGCCCTTTGTCCTGTCACTGGGCGCAACTGAGAAGTTTTCCCAAAAGCTAACGTGTAAGTTGTAGCTTTAAGTAGGTGTTGAAATATTTAGGACTTGAATTGGCTAGAACAAAACCTGTTTCCACCAAATGAACCCTAAGACTCTAAGTGATGAGAGAACTTTTAATGTAGATGGTCAAATAGGGAAGGGCATGCTTTGTCCTAGACTAAATGCTATTAGGGAGGGTGAACTGAGAGGACAGGAAAGCAGGAGACATGGTGGAGTCAGTGCCATGAAGAATAGGAGTGCAAAAAGTGGTATGTACTGAGCAACTTGCACAGAGCAGCAAACGAGACTGTGTGCCTGAGGAGAGAGATGTACCTGAGCAGTGTGACAGGGTGACACCTCTCAGCTGAGTGCTACATCTCACGGGCACTACAGATCTGGCTTGACCAGCACTCCAGGGCTGCTGATCAGCTACGGAGGATTCTTCACAAGTGGAAGACACATGATCACTTTTTATGTGCAAGATACTCTAATTAGCCTGTAAGGATTAATTTCAGGTAACAGAATTTTTATTGAAAACCATTTAATATTCAGTGGCTGTCACTTGATGTGGACAAAGTAGAGGAGCACAGGAAAATTAGCACGGCTCCAGACCCTTCTTCATTTGCATACACTCATATAATATAATTTTTATCATCTGCTCATACAGAATGGTAGTGAACCTGCTCATATGTATAGAATACAGTGTGTTGCTAGTGTCAGACCATTAATAATAGTATGAACAAATATATAATTTTACATTATACCTGTACTCATTTTTTTGTATAAATTAAATAGCAAATAAAAAGCAAATATTTATGTACAAATGTATGAAACTATTGTAATACTGCATGTACTGAACTTTTATGGGCTATAACCAAAATATCCAGTTATTGTAGTAAAGAGCAGAAAAACAAACAAACAAAAATAGATTCCAAGACTTTTGGGAAAGGATGTAAATTCATATGCTTCAGGGCCTAAAACAGTCTGTGGATTAGGAGGAAATTTTCCCTGTGGGCAAGTTGTCTCTGTAACAACCTACTGCTGAGTTTCTGGCATGCTTGTCTGAAGTTAGCCAATTTTATAAACAGTTTACTGAAGGAAGTGGACAACTTGTCTGATCCGGTACGTCCTCTGTGTACTGGCCTGAAAAATGAGAGCCTCTGATATTATGCTTACTATAAGCAGTTTTTTCTGCTGTAACTCTGTTCTTGATACTTTTCCAAATGTAAATTAAGTAAGGTGGTGAATAAAGTTTTCTTTTCTATACACCACCTTCTCTTCCTATTCCTCTCCCCATAGCAGAGTAATGTAAAATGCAGAGTAAAATGCCACCTCTGCAGGCAGATATCACATCTGAGAAATAATACATGTATCTCATCAGAGTGCCCTCAGAACAGCTGGATAGCTGTATGCTATGTTCCCTAACAGTACTGAATGTGGACATGGTCCACTTAGGCTGTCACACACACATTACATTTCTTCCCTCAACCCCTGTAAGACTGCAGACCCAGTCAGGGAACCCAAAGGGAAGCTATACCTCGGTCTTAAGGGGAGGGTGCAAGTTACAAAGTACGAGTATCCAGCCTTCCACTCAAAGGGTCTCCACTGGGACAACGGTTCTGCTACTCAAAAGGAGTGGGGGAGCGGCAGGGCTGGGGAACCAGCACTGTTACAGGCATTTAATGCTGTATTTATCGCTTTGGTTTTGGGCATCTCAGTATGAAGTCAGTGAAAGCTGCAGGAATTCAGCATGTTGGAAAATCAGACCCAGCTTGTCTCAAATTGACTATCCAGAGCAAAAAACATCTCTGCAAAAATGTTACTCTGGTTCTGTATATACATTTTCTTGCCAACTTCTTTATTTAAAGGTATAGCAGTGCTTTCTCATTGCAATTATTTTTGGCACACTGCTTGTTTTCTGTGAATATGGAATACTATTTTTTTGCATTGGTGGTTAGTAACTTTTGCTATATTCCAAAGTTTCTGAGTTTAGTTGCATGCAGGTAGAAAAAATCACCTATCCTGGGATTTTCCCATTGTGTTCCACAGAAATATGGTCAGTAAGGCTATGGTGAGGGTGAGACTTGGGAGTGAGGGCTGCTGTATGGATGGTTCCAGGTTACCTGGTCCTAAACCCACAGGAGCCTTGGTTATAGCCAATCCCTGGGGCATACAGTAAGATATAGGCACTGTCTCCCACCATGATACCCAGCCATCTAGAAGTACAAGGGGATTTCCACAGCAGGACTAATATTTGGAGCACAGGCAGAAGGTTTCAGTGCTGTTAGCTCAAATAAGTGTGGAAACTACTGGATTGTAGGACAACCCACAGTTTAGCAAGCTGTTGCCTGAGGATTTTTCAGGGAAAAAAAAAAAGGAGAGCAAAGCAAAAGCATATGTTAAAATGGTCCTTTGACTTGGAGCATTTCAATTTCAATTTTAATTCAGAGTGGAGACTGTGGGAACTCAGAGTTTTTACAAAGCAAATCTGAACCCAAGTGCTTTAAATTGACCACCCAAAGTCAGAAGCCACTTCTAACACTTTCTGCTTTTAGTTTGTGTACGAATTATTTAGCTGCTATGAATTACCCATTCATCTTCAGGCTTCTAAATTGAGTCTGAAAGACTGTACATTCTGTATAATACAGAAAATGGAGATTATGCAGATGGAAAATGCTTCTCTGTTGCAGTTTTCTCCTAAGATGTCTTAGAAATACTAAGCATCCAGCCTCTGTGCGGAATGCAGCTGGGTGTTATTCAAGTAGTTCTTGAGGGAGATGTTATATGCATGGAGATAAGAGTATCTGAGGTTTCCACCAAGAGGCAGTAATTCCAGGAAGCGATGCTTGCAGAAAGGTGTGGTGCTCCTTTCAGCAGTGATATTAATGCTTGCCAATTTGTTTAAATACCACTGCCTAAGCATTTCACAATTGCTTTCCCCTTCCCTGAGAACTTCTATAAGAACTGACAAATATATATGCTAGAACTACTAGTACACAGTCTAACAATCCACCAGTAAGATCTTCAGGGAACTTCCTCCAAAATACTTGCAGCTATTCTGGTGATGATGACCAAAGTGTGCTGAATCTGTTATTAAGTAGTATCCATTAATTCAATAATCCATGAGAAATTAGGACTCTAAGCGGCTTTCTGTATTAGCTCTTACGGATTTCTCTGAAACTTTATCACATGACAGTTTTCAATCTCAGTGAGCTACTCCAGGTCAGCAAGTAAAAGGCAGTAACAAAGCAAAGCAAAACATGTAACAAATTCGATGAGCGTCTATTATCAGCCTGATTACACACTGCACCACACAGAGTCCTAATGATTTCAGTGAGGCTTCATGCAGCATAAGGAGTCTCCCATGCAGATTAGTTTACAAGATCAGGGTCTCCATATGGAACATCTCCTTCCTCCACCCCTTCTCGTTCTGTAAAGAGCAGTGTAAAACAAAGGCCTGCCTTTTTTGCATATTTACAAGGTTTTAGTTGTCAGTAGGCTTGTACAATGATTTAAACTCTAATAGCTAAGAAAATATTTCTCAGTGCTATTTCAAGCCTATCTTGGCTTTTCTTACTTCGGTCACTTGCTGCAATCTTCTCTGTCTAGTCACCTTTCTAATAACAGTTTTGATCTATTCCCACTGCTACAGCGTTATGTAGGTGCCTAAATTCACACCGTTCAGTTCCCAGGCTTAGTTTCGTGGAGTGGAAGGACTGGGTGTGTACTATTAAGTGAAAAAAAATCAAATGTCAGAAACTTCATATTGATACTTTGATCAGAAGCAACACGAGACTGAAAGTTTTTGAACAACAAACCATTTGAGAGTGTGTAACACGCTTGTGAAAATATTCATAGCATAATTAGATAAATAACAGATCCAGTGTCTATTTTTACTTTCCCTTGATGAGAAGCTTTGCAGGAGAGACTGCTGGTAGTTAATTCTCCCTAACAACAATCTGTGTAATCACAAACCCCAATTAGCTGTGCCTGTTCTATGCTATACAAACTATTTCCTTAGCGCTTCACATCACTACTTTGTAATTAGCTTTCATCTACACGAGCTTTGACTAAAAAAATATAAAAGAGTGTAAGTGATTGTACTGCCACTCAGTATTCTGCGAAATAATCGCTAGCGATTTCAATCAGATTAATTTTATCACCCGTATTAAGGAAAATTACCTCCCTCTTCACTCTCTACAGCTGAGGGCTATTTCATTTCCTGAGATGTTCATAAAAGCATAATATAAAGCAATCTGTAATTGTAAATATCCTTCCCTAATAACTTTGAGATATTTCCTTAATACATCTTTACATTTGGAGTTTCCGTTCCATAAAATACAGTAACAAGTGCTCTATTATGTTTTAAGTGTGTGCTGTTAAGCTGGACAACTTAGCGCTGTCCTTCCTGTTTTTACATAGGGTTATATTTAACTTGCAGATAATGGGAACAAGGTTTAAAAGTGATGGAGCGGAATAATGGCGTTACAGCAATAATATATCTTGCCTTTGTGAGGAATAGAACTTTACAGCCTATTTCAGGTCAGCCAACACCAATTCCATTTTTCACAGCCTGACAACTTTCACCTTCACCCACACTCCAGATGGGTATTAAAAACTACTTTCCAAACAAGACTGTAGTTTGGCTAAACCAATGCTCTGCACCTGGGGATAGCACTTCTGACATTTAAAATCCAAATAAAATAATATAAAATAAAGTAAAATAAAAACAGACGGCCTGCAAAACCTACATGCCACTGGCTCCACTAACCTCAGATATTCACAGAGCATAACAAGCTCCTCAGGTCCTACAGGAGTGGTCATCATGGGGGAATTTCTGCAACTGGAATGCTTGTGCCTTCTACTTCTGCAGGGAGGACATGGCAGTAGTACTGATTTAGCACCTTTTTTATGGGAATTGTGAGGCATGTGCTAGGAAGATCACAGCAGCTCAATATATCACCACCAACAAGATTCATTAAGGTGTTCAGGCCACCAGCACTTTTTGCTGAACACAGATTTAGGAGACGTGCCTGTGGGACAGCTTGTGTGGGAAGCTCCCACCTAGGACAGCTGGGAACAGAGTCAACTGTTCCCTGATTTGATCAGACTCTTATTCTTATCTGCGAGCATTGGTCTTGAAAATACCGGTGTATGCCAAAAACACAAATAATAAAAAAAAAGCCCAACACAAAAAGCACTGGGTGACTAAAGTACATTTTCAGAATAACGTGTGTATGTGTTGTCTGTATTGCAGGGCTTTCCTCCAGCATCCTCAGCTTCACCACAGAAGTACAAGCTGAGTGATACAGAAATCACACTGCTCACATCAGAACCAACACAGCCCAAGGTGGTTTGAAGCTGCTCCTGTTCTCCTCAGAGAGCAGTCTTCCAGCCTTTCTTATCATCTGTGCTGTCTCATTTATATATGCTTCGTATTTTGCTTTAGCTGGCTTATCCCTTGGACTGTCTCACTTGTCCCTAGTTGCTGCAGCTTGAGAGTTGCTTTTACATAGGAAGTCTACCTGTCACGCTGGAGAGATGACTAAAATGTGACAAAGGCCGAGACGGCCAAGGGAGCACCCCCTTTGGAGAGAAGTATCCCTGCCTGTTACAGTGGAGTTAGAATTGCTCTCAAATAGCAAAGCGCCAGGGGAAAATGAGGTTGGTTTAGACTCCCTGCAGAAAATCACACGAGTTTCTCCAACATTCTGTGAAATGCTGTGCATTGTTGTACACCTCTTGGCATTTTGAGGCTCTGTGCTCTGTGTGAGATGAAGAATAGCACGGTGTATCTTGAAATCTTATGAATGAGGTGGTCATTGTTAGAGAAGTGATACTGATTTTCAGTGTCATAGTGTCAGGATATGGAGGATGTTACAGATAACTCACTGGAATTACATGTATTGTACTCACCCTTCTTTCTATGCAAGCAAGAGAAACTTTCCAACCTTTTAAGCAGGCATGGGAAGAAGTTCATTCTCATCTAGAGCAATGCCTTTGACCATTTATAAACATGCTTCTTTGTATACATTGATGGGACACACCAGATAGATAGGCTGCAATGGGTTAATCTCCTTTGCTGTTCACTTAAGCAGAAGATAGATATTTAACTTCTACTCCTTCCCTGTAAACATGTTTCCATAATAGTAGAAGATACTGAAGATCAAATTATACACTTCCCTTGAGCATGACAGAGGTGTTAAAGACATATCAGAAAGTGAGTTTCAATTGCCTGAGTCTCTGCAAGAATCCCTGTGCCTGAACTTTTCCCAAGGATATTGTCAAGAAAGAGGCCTGGAGCTGGTATATCCCCACACAATACAGGTATTCCCAGCAGAAGTGTCACCTCCACTTCCTTTTTTTCTGCTTACAGACCATGCAGGGACAGGCACACATCAGGCACAAACACCGAATCCCCTGGGGAAAATGAGACAGAATAATTGCAAGAAGAAAGGCTCAAGTTTATACATCTCCAGAAAAAAACTCAAACGTATGCTGAGTTTTCATTTTCTCATGCTTAAATTTACACTTCTGAGAAGTTCAGCTAATAAACAAAGTAACCTATTACAGTTATAAAAATGTTGAATCCCCACTGTTTTATATTGTCAGGAAATAAAGTGAAACTAGCCTAAATTCACTATCCCTGGCAAATATCTGAAACTCTTTTTATGTGGAACAAGGATACAGTCAGGGCTGAAAGAACATGTGTTTTCAGTCCCACTGAAAATTTCACTGTCTTCATATTTGCTTTAATCTCAATTTGGAACAGAAAGTCAAACATTGACTACTAAAACTTCTGAAAATCACAAAGTTCAGAAATGTCAAAACATGCCACTTCAGTATTTCTGATCTAAAAGAAATGCTGAATATTACAAAACTGCAACACTGAATAACATTTTTTGAATGAAACCAAAGCATTTCATTTTAGCTCAGTTCAATACCAATGTAAGTTCCCCTGAAACAATCTTGATACCTCCCAAGAGCTGGAGTTTAGATGCCTTGCGTCATTAATTTTTCACTACAGACAGATTTTCTGAGTGTGCCACAAGGTACACCACCATATGAATCCTCAGGTTCACCACAAATAAGACATCCAGTCGCATCTTGTGAAATATAATCCAGCTAAAGACTTGTTTCTGTATGAATCTTGATCACCATAATATTAGGTACGATGCTGCGGGACAACACAGATATACAATGAACAGATCTGAAACAAAATATTTAGTTTAGTTCAAGAAGATAAACGATTTTGAATGGTGTTGATCCAATCTCAGGCAAGACACTATCACATTTCTAAAAGCTGGTGATGTAGTAGTTCAATGTTATACTGAATGGCATGTATTTGTACAGTTATTCTTAAAGATGCTCTGGACTTCATTGAGGTAAAATAATGTGCATTAATGAGTAGTTATACTGATGATCAGTACCACTTTATCATGGTTCAGAATACTTTGAGTTATTTTACTGAGATAAAGTTAGGTAAAATAGTGACAAGTTTTCTGACCACTATAAATACATATTGCTGTCATATTTAAACTAGTAGATAATTAATGCAGAGCCAGCTGCTACTAATATACTGTATGAAGACTTGTTAATAGAAGGCTCTAATAAAGCTGTTAATACTGATAATACCATACAGCATTTAAAACTGTAGCAAAATTTTCCTTAGAATCATCTCTTCCTTACTACAGAGGGTTTTGTTACATTTCGGGTTTCTTTTTATAATTAACCTCCAACAGGATACATCATGTTATCTGTCATAAATAAAGTCAGCCCTTGCCTCAAGGGTCCTGCAGTTTAAAAGACAAGAACAAGAAAGTCAAGATGTGTTAGAAATCTAAAATAGGATTCATTATTTATTTGCCTTATAACAGAAGCTGGAGACCCAGTTAAGCATGGGACTTCATTGTTTACAATGATGCACATTGCAGATAGATATGAAAAGATAGCCTTTGTCCTGAAGAGCTTGAATTAAAATAATATAGATCTAGAGGAAAGTATAGCTTAACAAAATTGCTTTTTGCTTGTAAGAGTCTCTTTATGTGCTTTTCACTTAAACCCAAGAAAACCTGCAGTAGGCATGGGCATAATCAAAACCTCTTGAAATCTGTGGAAGTTTTGGAGTGTGCTCTTAAAAATTGAAATCCTGTTACTCAGATATCTCAGGAATATCCTACTGTAAATGAAAGGAAGGCATTCTCTGCTAATTCACTCACTCTTAAAATAAAGCTAACTGAAAATGAGAATAGTTCTGATCATCAGAGTCAGAAATTGGTATTCCAATGGTTTCATAACAGAAATTGGTTTGCCTCCATTTTACTAAATTATACTGTTCAGTAGTTAGAAACTCATTTTATAAGCAAATACGTACTTACCTATTTTTTAAGGCTCTGACCCACTGCTCATCTTAATGGCTTATAACTAAGAGTGTTCCAACTGGTTGATACCATCTGCCTGAACGTGCTGGACAAAAGGGTAGCGGACTAGATCTGTGGCTCTAGCTCATTTAGTTGATATTCAAGAAACTGTGACATTAGTCTTCAGTATGGAACACTGTTGAAATATTATGAAAGTCAAATGATTGTCTTTCTTTAACAACACAACAAAAAAAGCAGTGAGTAATTAAACAGGAATAAAAAAATAATGACATGGCAGCTGCGGACAGTGTTATACTCTGGTCTCTAGATATGGATGGGCATTGAAATAGCCTGTCTTCTGGGGATTCAAAGAAAGGCACAGAAGGGGAAAAGTAGTTTTCTGAGTGCCCAAAGTTAAAATAGTCTCTCTAAAATAAAGGCAAGAAGGAAGGGGAGTAGAAGGCTGCTCTGAATTGTGTCTGGGGACCAGATCTGTGGGCTTGCATATTGTAGCTGTGGATGGTCTTATGGATGGTTCCCATGTGAATTCAAGGAATACAATCACCTCCAATAAACGGAAAAGACTGTCAGTGATAGACGGAAAAATCTCTTCTGCCGCAGGAGGTGTCAGACGACTGTTCAGCGTGTGGATGCTAACAGCCTTCGGGCATAGGCAAAAGGCAAGTTTGAGTCAGTGACCAACATAGCTTCTGACATGCAATGCCCATGACACTGAATATTAAGGGTAAGAGAGATCAATGCCTCATTTTATAGAACTCAAGGCTTGTACTCTAAAAACCTGTTTATAGCATAGTTTTTGCTCAAAGAGTTAAACACTGACTAAAACCTTTTTAACATAAAGAGTCCAAATTGCTAATGATTTGTGTCCATGCACAAGTCAACTTAATAGCACTACTTCTGGAAATATTACAAGCAGAGAGATAAGTTTCACATTCATCAAAGCCATTTAAACCCATTTGGAGCCCTTTTTTTTGAGAAGCATTAAAAAGATTTAGCAGTTTAAGGAGAGATAAAGGCTATTTTCACACAATTATTTGAAATTGTTAAAAACCGCCTCTGCTCTTTCTAAAATGCAATGTGATGTCATTAGGGCAGCTCTGACAGGAGTGTAGACAATGGATTTTTTTTCCCTTTTTTAATTTTTTTTTATGTTGTTTGGAAGTTGCTGTAGGGACTCAACTCTGGCCTTTGTGATTCACATCTATCCTGTTTCCTTAAGAAACAGATACTGTAAGTAATAATTTATGAAAAACCAGAAAACTGTTTGTCTTTTAGCAGTGATGACTATGTTTACGCTCCAAACTCTTACCAACAAAAAGCTGTCTTTAAAAAGATTTTATGTTAGCAAGCAGTTTTTTCTCTTGAGCAGGAAGGATGATCATGAAGTTTAGACCACAGTAAAAACTAACAACTTCTTTTACTCTTTTTCCCCCAAAATTAATAAAATTCTTAATAAGACCTATCCATCCCTATGGCAGTTATGAGCACCTTCACTGAAAGAAACCCATATAATAATGTTTTCACCCAAATCTTCTATGTCTTGAATCATACAACATAGTTAAATATACAAAGAATAAAGTTTCATTACTCCTCTGTGATTCAGCCCTGCAACAGCCATCAAAATTAAAATTAATTGAAGGCTCATGCTTTAAGCTGCTTGCCATACTGTCAATGTAATCAGTTTGTCTTATTCTAAATAAAGCCATATTTGCTTCCTAAAGGTACACACATTTTGGCTTCTTCACTCACCTTTGAATATTAATAAAACTACCCAAAGGCAGGAACTAAGTTTTCTCTGTCAGTACTTTGGTTTTTGGTGAAAAATGCTTTCAGAAGTTGAAACAGTAGCCATACCACCCAGAGACCCCAGCCAGGCCATGAAATATAGCTAAAATGATCTTTCAAGGGACTCCTTGTTCAGTGTCTTGGGAGATACGTGATCAGTGTGATTAAAGAAAGTGAGTCTGTAGGAAAAGGGATGGAGAAGACAGAGGAATGAAGAATGCACATTGGGAATGTTTAGCTTGCACAGATAAACAACCAACATCTAATGGCATCATAAATCATGAGACAAAACTTTCCTTGTCCGGCACAAGGACTGCCAGATAATACTACAGGATACTGATTGTACATAACATATGCCTGCTTATTGAATGAAATGAGAGAGAGAAAAAAATAATGATATGATAAGTATTTTTAAAGTTTTCAAAAAAGCAAGGTTGTTTCGTCACCTCCAGTCCTTTCCCTGCCTGCTCATATTCTCATTCTTTTGGTTGACAAACACAGCTTTGTAGGTGAGATACAGACACACACGTGTGTGCAGACACACACACACAGGCGTAGGCGCATGCAAACATGTTTTAACTTGATGTTTGTTTTAGAGACTGCTGTGCAAAGTCTGGTGGACTCATAACATGTAACTCCAGGATAAACACACACTTACTGTGTGTTTTGGAGGCACTGCTTTGTACTGGAAAATATTCCACCTTTCCCAGCTTTCAATAAACATGGTAAATAGGAAATAAATGCAGCTTAAAAATCAATGGACAGATTTTCCTGGCACTGTCAGATACAGAAGGTGTCATATAGGTACATCAGGAAAATCAGCTTCTGTTATGTCTCTTCCTTTCTGTTTGTTTGCTTTTGTAAAAACTGATTCCTCTGTTAAAGATTAATCACTTGGCACACTTTGCAAGAAGTGTTAAGTGAGTAGAATCAGTAAACTGATGTCCTCATATTTCTGCTGCGGTTTTTGTCAAAAGATCTCAGAGATTGCTACTACTTCTATAGTCCCCACAGTGCCAGTCAGAGTATTAGCAGTACTTTTTTATGAGTGAAATCACAACTGGGTTTTGGCAACAGTGCCAATATAATCAACTGCCTTGTTTTCCCCTTCTCCCTTTCCAATGTCCTAAACATGTTTGTTTGTACCCACCTCTACATCTTGCACTGGTCCAGCACAAATGTTGATGAGCCATGTGGTAGATAGGATCAGAGAACTAAATATGGTGCAAAAATACCTTTCTTTGGGGGCAGAGGAGGTTATATTCCAGCCAAGTCACTCTCCAGCTGTGACTCACCAAATACATGTTTGTGTCAGTACAGCACCAGGGTAGAAACAGAAGGGCAATACCATGCCTGCTGAAACTATCACTGCCATTGAATAGCTACTTGTAATCTAAAAAAAAATTTTAGAACTAGGTTTCCACCTCTTCTCAGATCAGGCTCGAAAATAAAATCTTTTGTTACCCACTCAAGGTCACAGAAAAAGTCAGCAGAGAGAGGATAAGGCCCCAGAAGTCTGCTTACTGGATCTGCATTGCCCTGATAGAGAAAACCTGTTTAAAACAGCTTTTAAAAAGTTTTCAGTGACTTGTTTCACAGGATATATAATTGCACATTACTTGTGGCATTTTAATCACTTCTGAAAGTGCTGTCTGGAATTGTAAAGTTATTTGAAGACCAAGCAATCTCCAGCATGCATAGTTTAAAACGGGCTGACCATAGTAGTCTGCATTGTTCACAGGCACATTAACTAGGCCTTTTCACACCCTCCTCCCCTAAACTGCATGCCAAAAGATGTATGATCCACTTTCTGAGCCGGGTCACCTTTAAGAGTACAGTGACACGCCACAGAATTATTCGCCAGTCCTTACCAGAGATGTCTGCAAGTGCAAAGCCTGTGACAAAGGACTGAAATGACAGCACTTTGACTCACTTCTACATTGTGTTTGTTTAGGAAGGTCCTAGAAATTGTATTTCACCAACCACATTCGCTATCAACACACAATTATCTGGCTTAATCATGTGGAACAGTGGCAAATTCACCTGGGGCTTAAGAACTAATGACATTCTCGTCTGAGCTGCTTTAGTGAAATGGCCTAGCACCTGAAGCAGGAACAGCAAGATTGCTCAAGAAAATTTGGTTTTCTTTTTTCATTTCACAGCGTAGGGGCTCTGCTCAAATCAACAAACGCTCCTGATTAAATAGCTGCGGTAGTTGACTTATTTGCACTTGTGCGTATGGCTCTGAATGTACATTGAGAATCCCTAACCTTTACAGGAAAAGAATTGTCTGTGACTTGTTTTTAATACGTTGTCCTTTTGATATAGAAAATAGTCAAATAATTTGGTATTTGATCATTTTGGTATGATGAGACCTGCAAGTGTAGGTAACCTCAAATATACAAAAACTAGACCTGGAATGACAGCAAAAAACCCACCTTTTCTCAGGCTGAATATATTTGTATCTATTTTTGTCTGCTGCCTGGGCAGGACCACTTAAATTGTGCTTGCTCAACAGAAATTCAGACCCTCAAGTTGGCCTCCCCACTAGTATACAGGAGATGAGTTGTGTTGCTACCGACTATGCCACTCAATCTCAAAAGTTTACAGGCTGGCAAAGATGAGAAATTGAGTGTCCAAGCTCCCGAATGCTTCAGAAAAAAGGTAATAAGGGCTGGGGGATCACCCACTCCTCCTGTTTTGGCTGCAGGTGAGAAACTAGCCTGATTTCCATGAATAAAGACTGAAAAAAACATTCAGAAAGATATAGTGGGTATTTCATACTTGCCTTCCATAATCACCTTTAGCACTTTATGCCCAAGGACCCTTCATCTGAGCAAAACACCTGCAGACTTCCATAGACAGCCACAAAACAAGGCAGCTCAAAATTGGGCTTGGTGTAACCACTTTCCTTGCTACCAAAATTAATTAGCATTCACTACAATACGGATACTGTCTCAGACTGATACACAGTTGAATTTTAGCTCACATGGATAATCTGCACAGCCTCCCGCTCAAAGCTGATTCTTCATTTGACTATTGGCAAAACGGTATCCTACTAATGCAGCATCAGCACCAAGTTGGATTTGTAGCAGAATCCCCCCGCACAGCCTCTACTCCCTGATTACTCCCACACACCCACAGAAAGCACTCACGTGAGGATGTGCACAAAGCAGTTTTTGCTAGATAAGCCTATGTAGCCCACATTTCAGAAGCCCAGTTCCCATCACTGGTTGCCTGACCCATTATAACCGAGCTTCAGCTGCAACATCTTTGGTAAGTGCTGAAGGAGTCAGTGATTCAGGATCCTCTTAGTGAGTAGTGCTTTCACAGATAGTCCTGTAAGTTATGTGCAAATATGCATTTCTCCTTTTAGGTTTGTGCCTAGACATAGTCAGGCATAAACCTGGCCAAAAGAGTCTCACTGAAAGATAGCAATGACAAGTCCAGTTTTGGAAATACAGGGCTAGAAAACAGCCATAGACTCAGAGTCTCACAGGAAAGATATTCAGTGTAGTCAGATATAAAGTGAGTTTCATTTGAGGGGCATCTCCAGAAGAACTGGTTGCTGACAGGCTGTGTTATTTAACTGGAGAGAGCTGAAAGTTTGCAGCAGATTAACTGGAATAGGAAAGAGTAGAGGGGCGGAGTTACTCAGATTAGCTTTAATGCAATGTTCAACCATTTTAGGAGGAGGCTGGTGTATTCTCTTGTTTGCTATGATAATATAGGAGCTACCTCAACATAAAACTAAGTAAAACAAGAACAATTTTGGAGGCTATGAGGGGAATCAGTTCTTCAGAGGAAGCCCTCTGTGCTGCAAAATGCTGAGGCTTACTTGGAGAACTCAATACAGAACAGCCATCTGAATAAGCAGTCACCACCACCACCTCTGAAGCCTTCAGCATATTGCACAGTCCCTGGAATTTCTCAAGCATCTGTAAGACTCAGTTTCTAACATATACCTCAACATCACTACTACTGATCTCACAGGAAGCTTGAGGTTTCTACAAGCCCCAAAGACAGTGCACCTTTTTACTTAACAAACATGGGGCTCAAAACTGTCTCAGCAACTGCATGACAGCCTGCCCTTGGTCTCTGCACTGGGCTTTGCATGACTGCAGCGATTATTTCCCCCTTGATGTCTCACTCTGTCATAATTGTAGTTTCATTAGAACTCCAGATCACCATGCTTTTTAAATCTTAACTCACTACTAGTATAAATCACTACAGTTAGACTGAAGCCAACAGTCACAGCAAATAATATTGACAGAGTATCCAGACACTGAATCCAACTCACTGATATGGAGGAAGTGCTTTTTCAATATATCTGTGGCACAGCTTCTATAACACTCCTATGTGCTCTAAGAATGCTTTAACACTGAGATATCTAACATCTCAGGGAAAAGACCATAGTTACCAAACCAGTTGTATGTTCATGACAGATAGGGGAATAAATGCAGTCAGCATAGATTTGTATGGCTTCTGCAACACCATTGCATTTCCATCAGGAGCAGTTTAGTCAGGGAGTTCAACAATTTGAGGACATGACTAATTCACTGCATGCCAGCAAAAGACTTTCATTGTGGTAAAGAGAAAAGTTGCTTCCAAATGGTTTTACCCTACGGAGGTTTCGGAGATTTTGCTGTTAAGCTTGTAGTATTGGTTAAATGACAGAGAAGCAGAAAATGTGAGACTAGGTGCATTAATGCAGGTATGTATGTGAATCCTATCATTAAAGAATTTCATGCCAGTCCCTATGCAGAAGCTACTATATGTACAGTCACTTATCACTAATGCTAGGTTTCATCAGGCATATCTGAATCAGGAAATAATATGGTAATTTCCACAGTCACCAAGTGGAAAATATTTATGGTGCAGCGGTTTAATATATCTGTATTTTATATTTCTAAGATTGTACCTGATGACATAATAAGACTTCGAGTTTAAATAACAGCTGGATGATTTCAGGAAGAAAAAAAATCTGCTCTGGTAGTAAGCTTACTTCTTTATAAAAATCCTTTTTCACGTTCATCAGGATTGCCAGCCTGGGGCAAGCTTAATTAAAGTCAATGGAGAAAAAAATTGAATACTTAGAAGTGCTATTTGGGGCTCACAGAGCTTGAATGACTCAAAATATGAAATATTCAATTACTAATAATTGTGAGGTTTTGTTTGGTGAGCATTTTGTTGCTCACTCCACACTTCACATCCTTTCCTTTTCTTTCTCTGCTAGACAGAAGGTTTAAAAGAAAATTAGCAGCTCAGCTCCAGGGGTGAAGAGGCACCCACATTTCCCCAACCCTTCACTCTTCATCGTCCTGGTCTTTCCTTTTGATTCAGACCTTATGCTTGCTACTTGCTTGCTTGCTTCTTCACTCTCTCCCTGAAATACGCTCTCTCTCGTCTCAGTCTTTCTTTTTCACTTGTTCAGAGTGTGATCATGATTCATGAGGCGATGATCTGGCTTTGAACGTGACCTTACATTTAGCAGCTCTGTTAGCTTAGGTTCCTAGGAGAGTCTGAATTTCTTACTGACTTGGGCACACCATTTAACAAACCCAAATACGCTTAATGGTGATTTGGAGGAAATGATGTCAGGGTTTACTTTTGAACACAGGCTCAATAGGCCTTGTAAAGGGAAAATCTGTTTGGCAAAGACAATGAAACTTGAAATGCTTTTGTTTACTGGGTTGCAGTATTACAGGAGGTGAGATCAAATTTAAATATATGCCCTGCCCAAAGGTGAACTCCAATTCCAAATATTGAGTTTTATATCATGGGAAGCAGATTTTATTGGGACTGATGCTTCAGTAAAGGAAAAAGTGCTTTGAAAGAGGTCAAGCAACTTCCTCAACTTTAGAATTAAAACCAAATAAAAAAAATTTTTAGATCAATGTATTAAAATAGCACATGAAAGAACTGACATCAACAAGCCAATGTGTAATGTTTCCTATTTCATTCCAAATATACTCCAAGTACTATGAATAAAGGACAGATTGGACTCAGTTTTGGGCTATTCAACAATTCCAGAATTACTGGAAGAAACAGGAGTAAGGTTCATTAAGTGACCGATGAGGATAGTTTATTTGTGTGAAATTTTTTTAGCATATTTTGCTTTCTGACAATAAAAGAAAATCCTAACCTGGAGAAATGGCAAATTAATTAACATATTCTCCAGTACTTAATGACACCTCAGTAGAAAGCAACCCTTAAAATGTGAAACCCTTGACATTGCCAGCATAGAAAAATAAAGTACATGTCTCTCAGTGGGTACCAGAGACCTATATTATGTCCTACTGTTGGTTACAGAATTTTCAATATTTTCTTATCCTTTTTCACTCATATGAACTGCAGCTTATAGCAGTGGTAATCATTTCCTGTGTTTGAAAAAGAGATGAAAGCATTCATGGATGAAAGCAAGTTGGATTTAATCTCCTTCTCTCTCATCCAGTGCACTGTACTGATCATTTTCCAAAAAAACAAGACTTAAGCTCATTTTTGTCATGACAAAACTAGTTTCATAATAATCAGATGGCAATTCCTAGTGTACACAATTCTAATATAATTACCAGGAGGAAATGTAGAGGGAGTTGCAGGTTTGAGATAAAGAAAAGCCTGTGAATTTTGTATTAATGTCTCAGACTCTCTTATTTGTGCAAGTAATCAATCTTTCGGGGAGTAGAATAGTAATTCTTTGTGAAAAAATGACAAGAGTCTGAGGAAGAAAGAAGATAATCTGAGTTTCATTCTGTACACAGCAGGTCAGCTGTGATTGACAAAGCTCATCACAAAACTATAGCTCCCAGAATAATCCCAATAGCAGAGTTTCATTTGCAGCCAAAGCAGTGTTAATGACATGTTTAACAGCTGCTTGTTGAAGTTTGGAATCTGCATTAACCTGCAGAGCAGTGAACAGAGAAATGAGGGGAAGTATTGAAATCAAGCCTTCATTATGCCGACAGCCCGGGGTAAGGGGTAGCGAGGGGTTCATGGAGCGGGAGGGCGGAGAGGCGCAGGTTTGGAGGGTTCAGTTGTAGATAAGGTTAGTCAAGGAGATGACAGCGTCCAATCAATGAACACAAAAGGCTGCAAAAGGGAACTGACGTGCCTGACTCAAGACACCAAGGAAGGGAGAAATTAGACAACTGGAATGAACAAAAAGGGAGAGGTAGAAAATGAAGGGCTGACAGCATGGCTTGTGAAGAGGAGAACCAACTGCATCATGCCTTGTAGGCTATCGCACTCTTCGACCAGGCCATTCTCCAGTCTGTAGTTGTTCTCTTTTAACCAAAGGGCTTTACCTACCCCTATAAAAGGGACCAATTTCACAGCATTCAGTCTCCTGCTGATATCCATTTCAAGATAAAAGACTATTACGCAATGAGGAAACAATGACAGGATACCGAATTGTATCCAGCAATTAGAAATTTAGAAATCCTGGTCTGACACCAATCTTACTGCCCTAGTGCACATGCTAAGAGCTGGAGTGTTTGCTTGAGTTGCCCATATACCTTACTGTTCTATGCCAACCCGTTCTTTCAGACTACTAATACTAGTGTCAGTGACACACAAGCAAAGGCCAAAGGCATGGAAGTCTCTGATCTCTACTTGCATGCTTCAAAAGGTTGGCAGTGTCAGCAGCATCTTTTGAGGGAGATGGAAATTAATATAGTCATATACATACAGTACCTTCATAGGTTAAATGAAATGCTTCATGCTATGCTTTGTTAAACTGAGTAGTAGGATCAGCTATGGCTTCCATCAAAAGTCACTGGAAGGCCATCCTTCACATTAATTACATTGACCTTTCTTGTTTGGGGGGATGCTTCATCAGCGTTTTTCATTGGACAGGCTTGTTCTCTGTTGCTTCATGGTATAAATGGGACACATTTAATCCTTTAGAAAACCGTATCATTTAGACCATAAATTGTAGGCGGAAGGCACTTAACTTCCCAGACTGTCTTAGGCTTCCAGGCAGGTAAATTCAAGCATACAACATACAACAGCTTGAACTGAAGAGCTCCCCAGGCATCTGACAAAGTGTCTTTCTGCAGACAAGCACTTGCAAACATAGACATATTTGCAGTTAAGTTAGGTCTAGTTAGGTTAGACTCAGTAGGCCCATCACAATGCCTCTAATCTACTACTATAGGTGCCTTTACCATTAACCCAAGTGACCATTCCTGGGAAACTGGAAAATATCTTTGTCTTACAAGAATTCAAAGCCAAGACTTTCCAAGGGTAAGCACAGGCCATGAAAAGCAAATACAAGTTTGGACGTGTACAAGTTTGACCCAACATTAGAGGTCACACTAATGGTAAGGTCTAACATTCAAACTGCCTATGATTTCCTTCACATGTCTACAGCTTCACTGTTTTATTTGTTACCTCTTTTTAATTTTAAATTCATATGTCTTTGTCTCTAGTAAGGGTCAAAATCTCTGCTCTGGAACAACATTGTCTGGGAAGAAAGCCAAAACACAGTTGATGCTCTCTGAAAACAACAGGAGAAAGCAGAGCAACATTGACTTGGCACGGTCCAGAGGCTAGAGCAGGAGTCAGAGACCTGTGTTATATAAATACCTTCAGAGTGACTTATCATAGGACCAAGGGCGATATTTCATGACATTCTTAGTCAGAAGGGGTTTTGTTTACAGAAAAAAATCAAAATTAGGCTAAATATTGAATGTTCCTGTGGTCATTTTCTCTTGCTTGCTTGATTGCATATAGTGAACATGTTTGAAAGCATTTTGGTGGGGAGTCTTTTCACAAGCCTTTTTGCAGACAACCTTCTGACATCTTGAGGCACATAGCAACTCAAACATTGCACTAGGGCAAAAATAGAGATAGAAACATATGTAAGGTAGAAGTAATTCACGTCATCTCTCCCAGTTAAAAGCTTCTACCAGCACAGAAAATATATGTATTTTTTCATTCTAGCCTCTTGTCCAGAAAAATCTTCTCATCCTGCAAAAAATTTCACTCACTCTCTCAGCTGTCCTGTGGACTTAGGTGTTTAAAATCAGCCAAATTTTCTTATGTTTAAACAGCCATTTGCTGACAGTGAATAGTGTCAGATACTGCTTTTAGTCTTCCTTATGCATACCTGCTAGCTATTGCATTATCAAAAGATTTAGATAGTATTGTTAATTTGTTCCCCAAAACGTATGCAGTGGATTTACACAGATCCTGATGGTTTTGACAGTAAAATCTACTCCTGGGACAGTCTCCTTAATCCGTGTTCCCAAACAAACCTGAGGGCAAAGACTGAATGATAGTAAGCTGTTGAACGTGAAAATAAATAACAAACAAAAGGCAACGAGATATATCTATGGAGCAATTTGGCAGTGTGTTTAAACACCTTTGTTTTGATTTTCACAGCTATTTTTTAATAAAATTACTGTGTTAGATAGAGAGTTTTCTCAGCAAGAGCTTAGGAAACTGTATTATTTTCAGCTCATCCTTTAATTTTGCTGTGGCCAGGGATTTTATTATAGAGAATACAAAGGCAGAAGCAGGGTTAGTCGTTGGATCTAAATATACAAAGATTCACAGTCAATAGAACTAAACACCAGTTCAGTTGCTACTCCATTCTGCTTCACAATATCAGAGTATTATAACTGCTACTGAATTTTAGCATCAGTTATTAATTTGAGTATTTTCTATATGATAATAATAAACATAGAAGGATTTGGTAGCATAATGTACTACTCATGCTCTCCATATATGACTTTGTGAAGTGCTCTATCTTCTCCAATTTGGCTTCTCTGCAATAAAGTTAGCTAATACATGCTAGTATTACACTTGTAACAGTTAAAGCTCAATTTAACTTGGCTGTGCAGAAATTGGAAGACAGGGCTTTGCAGAAGCTGGCAGCAGAGTATGTAAAAGCTACAATCTTTGGAAGTTTTCTCAGAATCACAGAATGGTTTGGGTTGGAAGGGACCTTAAAGATCACCTGGTCCAACCCCCCTGTCATTGGCAGGGACACCTCCCACCAGACCAGGTTGCTCAAAGCCCTGTCCAACCTGGCCTTGAACACTTCCAGAGATGTGGCCTCCACAACTTCCCTGGGCAACCTGTGCCAGTGTCTCATCACCCTCACAGTAAAGAATTTCTTCCTAATGTCTAATCTAAATCTAACCTGCTCTAGTTTAAAACCGTTCTCCCTTGTCCTGTCAATACACAACCATGTAAACAGTCCCTCCTCAGCTGTCTTGTAAGCCCTATTCAGGTACTGGAAGGCCGCTATAAGGTCTCCCTGCAGCCTTCTCTTCTCCAGGCTGAACAACCCCAGCTCTCTCAGAATGGCTTCACAGGAGAGGTGCTCCAGCCCTCTGATAATTTTTGCTGCCTTTCTCTGGACCCGCTCTAACAGCTCATTGTCCTTCTTGTGTTGAGGGCTCCAAAGGTGAATACAGTACTCCAGGTGGGGTCTCACCACAGCAGAGTAGAGGGGCAGAATCATCTCCCTTGACCTGCTGGCCACACTTCTTTTGATGCAGCCCAGGATGTGGTTGGCCTTCTGGGATGTGAGCGCACATTGTTGGCTCATGTCCAGCTTTTATTTTTTTCCTCAGCAAGTTTGCAGATGACACTAAGT
>NW_010171076.1:0-7286 GCF_000695765.1 Mesitornis unicolor | reverse complement strand
TCAGTCCCAGAAAATTTAAAAGTTCAATGGTCACCTGTATGCAAGCAGGTTTTTCTTCTGTAGCTATTAGAATATAGTCTACGTACTGTAGCAGCAGAAGTTCTGGTCGTGCAACCACAGTCTTTTCTTTAGTCCACATTTCCAACTCTTTTGCCAGTTGTCTTCCAAAAATCGTGGGGCTGTTTTTGAATCCTTGGGGTAGCTGTGTCCATGTTAATCGTGTCTTGCAGCCTGTTTGTGGGTCTTCCCACTCAAAAGCAAACAGTTTACAACTTTCCTTTTCCAAAGGGATACAAAAGAAAGCATCTTTAAGATCAAGTACTGTAAACCACTGATAGTTTTCTTTTAGAGCTGTTAATAAGGTGTATGGGTTCGCTACGACTGGATGTGTATCTTTCACAATTTGGTTTATAGGTCTTAAATCTTGTACTAACCTGTATTCCCCATTTAGCTTTCACACCGGTAGAATTGGTGTATTATATTCCGATTCACATTCTTCTAAGATTTTATAGTTCAGAAATTTATCAATCAGTTTCTTTGTTCCCTGTTTAGCTTCTGGTTTAATTGGATACTGTTTGACCCTAACCGGTCTTGCTTTTTTGTTTTGGTTTTGGTTTTTTTTGACTCAACTTTTACTGCCTGGGCCATTTTAGATTTTCCTGGAATATCAGTCTCCCACACTGTAAGATATATTGCATTTTCTACTTTTGGAGGCACCCCCGTCACTTCAGGTCATTTTTTTATCATTAAAATTTGTCCCGTTTTTGATTCAGGCATTTTCGACAGCAAGTTCCCATTTTCAAAAACAATTTGTGCATTCAATTGAACAGTAAATCTCTTCCCAGTAGGGACAGTGGGCATTCGGGGACAGTCTCCCACACTGTAAGATATATTGCATTTTCTACTTTTGGAGGCACCCCCGTCACTTCAGGTCATTTTTTTATCATTAAAATTTGTCCCGTTTTTGATTCAGGCATTTTCGACAGCAAGTTCCCATTTTCAAAAACAATTTGTGCATTCAATTGAACAGTAAATCTCTTCCCAGTAGGGACAGTGGGCATTCGGGGACATATAAAAATTCATGAATTATTCTCTTATTTCCAAATTTTTTACTATAGCCAGGTGTTTACACCACATTTTGGTGGAAGTACAAGCAGCGCAACTTTCCTGAGCCTTTTCTGGCTTTACTCACAAAGACTTTTCTTTAGTATATTTCCGATTATTCATTTTACATTTCCTTTGCCAGTCTGGCTTTTCCCAGAGAGTAAAAGAAAAAGATCTACATATGGGAGTTCATCCAATTTTTCTTCTCTTTTACAAAACAACATCAATTGAAAAATAGTACTATCATTCAAAGTCCTATTTAAAGGCCACTTTTCCACTCTCCAAATCATACAATAACTATACATGATTGCAATATTCAATGAGCTGATTCTTGTGAAAAATCGCAGTTTTCCCCAATGTGCTAGAAGACATCCTAAGGGGGTGTTTGTTCATCCAATTTTTCTTCTCTTTTACAAAACAACATCAATTGAAAAATAGTACTATCATTCAAAGTCCTATTTAAAGGCCACTTTTCCACTCTCCAAATCATACAATAACTATACATGATTGCAATATTCAATGAGCTGATTCTTGTGAAAAATCGCAGTTTTCCCCAATGTGCTAGAAGACATCCTAAGGGGGTGTTTCAGGTTTAGCACTTCCACTCATTCGTTTCATCCTCTCGCTTCGCTTATCTCAGGCTGTTTCCCTCATGGGATAACAGAACCGCAGATCAAAACTCCGCAGTCACTTCATGCACAATTGCACGGCTCAGTCATTCAGTCACTCTCACAGTTTTTCAAAGTTAATTTATCAGGTTTTTTTTTTCTTTAAGTTACCTTTCCCAATGTGTTTTCCACACACTTTTTTTTTTTTCCTTATATGCGGGTCCACTTAATATCAATACCAATAGACCTCTATTAACCCACCGATCGCCTTACGGGTTCTCTATCAATACCAATGCCAACCCTGCGATTGCTTTCATGTTTGCCTTACGGGCAGCACCTAGGCTCCCAATACCGGGGAATTCCCTAGCCCAACCATGCGGAACTTTCACTCCATCCAACAGGCAGGCTCCTTGGCTCCACCTGAGCCCAACCAAGCAGGGTCTCCGACACCGTGACTTACAGGTTACTTCATCAAGTTTTAGCCCCCAAAAAAGAAGTGCCTTACTGTACCAGAGAACGTTGCGAGGAGCTGTAAGAGTTGAAGACGGTGGTCCTCCCCGAGAATTCCTCGGTGCCAGCTGGAGTTCGATCAGCACCCGATCCGTCCAGTCTCACTCACAAGGTCCCATCTGGGTCGCCAAAACTGTTGACAGGGTAGCAATTACGACAAGGAAAACTTATCTACACAGTAGCAGATAAGCAGGCACTTCTTTATTCACAGTGCTGGGGATGCACAGAAGCTAGCTCCTCTAATTGTGCTCCAGCACCCATACATTTTCTCAGCCTATTTACACATTTTTAACAAAGCGAAATCATACAAGCATGCGTAAGATGATCAGCTTTTACTCTGCCCCTCACCTTGATTTGTTCCACACTATCATGGCACATAAAACATTGGATTACCCTTATATTTTGACATGGAGGGAAAAGAGAAGTTACGACCTACTCTTATGGTGGTCTGACCACAGCTATTATCCCTCATGCTCTTGTCTAATTCTTCTCTCGAGCATGGTATGTGCCTTCTCTAAGTGCTTATACAAATATATCTTGCAATCTTTTCCTTAACTTTGTATTTTAAACAAATACCTATTCTAATTACATAATCATCAGCCCACTTTAACTACCTTGATCAATCAAAGTGTTCTTTTAGCTCTACTGCTGAGACAAATACCTACTTTAATCAGCAAGAATTTTCTCATGACCATTATATTTTGACTCAGTTTCTCAAAATGCACATATATCCCTGCAACAGCTCAAATAAATTAGGTAGCTGAACACAACATGGAAGGTCTGATAGTGCTCATGGTTAAACTTGCAGGAAGGCAAGTGGAAGTTTGCTCACTGCAGACATCTCTCTTGAGGTGTCTCTCCTCAGGGCTGCAGGTACATGCAGGGAGGGGAACAGAAGCAAGACCTGTCAGCTCTGATGTCTACAGTGAGAGTGACAGAGGAAGGTCTAAAGCCCTTTCCCACACCTTCAGCAGAAAACACAATAGATTTATCTTATTTGCCTTTATACCAAAACTCTAGGAGGTATTTTGGCCTCCCTTGGGACACAGTCAATCAGAGCTTCCAGTGAATGTACGTTTTAATTCTGCTCCAAATAAGTGACTGCACATATGGATTATCAAACCAGATATTCAGATGCATTAGAAGTGTCTATGCCCACACAAGTTTGTTACTGTCCTTCTACTACTTTCTCAGTGAAAGTCATTCACCACTTCACTGCACTACCATGCAGCACAAATGGGAAACAGAAGGTCAAATAAGAAATTTATCCTCCAGAAAGACCTTATGTGCATCCTAAGAAAAGAGTCCAAGAAAACCTAATTGTGCCTGAAAGCATAATAGCCTAACTTCATTCCCAGCTAAAGTCATACATAAAGTTTCACTTAAATTTCTCAGATCATAAAGCTAGCTAAGGTGAAAATTGTCCATGGCTAATTTAGAAAATATTTTTACTTTGAATTTAAAGGGTACTGGCTGTCTTCACCTGAAAAACCAAAGAAATATATTATATACTATTTACGCAATACTCTGAGTGTATGTACATGATTATCAGACAATTCTTGATGCAATACATGGTGAAAGAAAAAAGAAATGTGAGCAGCCAAGTAAAAATACTCTTGCGTTTTGGATGTGGGGTGTAAATGATATTCATTTTCAAGTAAATTTAATGTATCATGTATATAGTTTTATTCTGCAGCTTCAGTCCATTGAACCTAGCATGTACAATGTCAGAAAAAACTGCTACCAGAGTACTTATTTACTCTACTAAAGAAAAGCTTATAAGGATAAAACCTAAAACTAGATTCCATTCTTCTTTCTCAATGTTTGAAAGGCTTATCACTTGCTACCAATCACAGTAAATTTTATTTTTATGTTTATTATTGTCTTTAATAGCAAACCTGAAGAAGCAGTAAATGAAGGTACATAAAGCAATAAAAAGTAGAAATGTAAAGACCTAGGAAAAAATCCCTGCTTTTGTCATTTTATACATCTGAAATTGACAACACTTGAAGAATATACCGCATCTACAAGAGGTATTTTGGATTACCTACACGAAAATATTTTTAGTTGCATACTGTTAAAACTCAAATAATCCCCCATTAGTACTTGTAAAAAAAGTAAAGCACTGCAATTTCAGAATGTGAAGTTACCTATTTTTCATGGCTTAATGCACTAATAGTTAATGTGCCCCCAATAAGCTAATGTTAATTAAGAAAGGGATGTTTTAATTACCATAGGGTTGTGTGATAGACTTGTAATCCACTATAATTGAATTCTGCATGTATATAAATTTAAGTATGTTTATGCCCACTGATAAATTTACCAGGTACTCAAAATTTGTTGATGCAGCTTGTGGTTTCACAATATGACAGACGTTTTTTAGAGCTGGGCTGAAAGAGGTCTCTTAAGGCCACATAAGAACAGATTCTGTGCTTTCTTAGTCTATTATGTGGTACATCCTTATTGGATGAAGGAACATAACCAAGTCAATACTGCACTATAAAGCTTCATCTCTTAAGCAAACATGACTCCAAACTGACACAACTAGAAATAAGAGCATCATGCTAGACAAAATGTGCAAAATCATTTAGGTATACAGGGTTCAGTTCTGCAGTAGAAGGAAGGAGTTAAGTAGTGTTTTATCAGAGAGAGGCAGGACTTTTTGCAGTGGAAGACTATTTTCAAAAATGTCAAACATCTTAAAATTACTGTAGTAACTTTCATTTCCTAAATAAAGGAGGTCTTTACATAGACTGGCTTTGGATTTATTAGCTGAGAAGTTCATTCTTTTGTTACTAAAAGTAGGTTTGCTGGATTTTTACTGTCATTTATTAGTATTTCTTCAAATAATGCAAGTATTCTCATGTGACAGTGGCTCAGCTCAAAATCTTTCTTTAAAGTTTATAAATAAGAGAAAAACACAGAAGACTAATCCAAGGTAGAGCATACAAAGGATGGAAGGGTGGCTGTTTACTCTACAGACCTAAAACCAATCCACATCTCACACTATTATATGCTCTGGATTTATGCAACCAAACTTGTCAACAAGTCTTGAGGTTACTCTTACAGTGATGAGAACATCTGAGATCGTATGGACTCTCATAAATCTTGAGGTTTATGAACAGATCACAAGACTGATATGTTTGGCCATTCTGAGTAATCTATTATCTTCCTGCCATGGTCAGAAGACAGCAATTAGATGACACCAGATCTTTCAGTGTACTCGTAAGCATGCAAGTTTAGCTCCTATTTGATCACTGACGTTTCTTTAAGAAGCAATTATCAAAGAAAGGAAGAGGATTTGCTTTTCTAACTTCTTTGGTAGCAGAGAGGAGATTCATGGTTACAAATTGCAGAACATTAGGCACTAGGATGGAGATTCTAGAAGAAACAACTTCCTTGTAAGAGAACGGAGAGATCTTCAGGGTTTGCCCAGGCACTTGTCTCTGATGTCAAGCCTTTCTGAATATGAAAGTTTAGGATGAGTCTGGGATGTATCCCTTGGTTTAACAGAATGTATAGTATAAAAAGATAAACCAAAACAAAACAACTGGTAAATACAAAAGGGGGTGGGATAAAAGCATCCTGGTGTCACTATAGACTCAGAATAATTTATACTAAAGAATTCCTATGGGATTGGTGACATGATCCTAGATAGGATTTTCAGGCTGCTTATAAGACCCGCACAGTTTTACTTCCTTTTTCTGGACTGGATGCCATTTCCTCTACTCATTTCCAGACTAGCAACAGTGTTTCTAAATTCTTTTCAATACTTTTTTTAACAGATCTGCAAATACTTT
This sequence comes from Mesitornis unicolor, assembly GCF_000695765.1. NCBI lineage: Eukaryota > Metazoa > Chordata > Aves > Mesitornithiformes > Mesitornithidae > Mesitornis > Mesitornis unicolor. The sequence continues at coordinate 1,264 of NW_010171076.1, read as the reverse complement.
ACATTTGCCTAGCGCCTCAGGTTGCAAACAATTCCCTCTTCTCCTTTCCACATTCTTTCTTTGTACTAAAGATCTGATTTTTCCTTATTGTCAATATTGTTAAGCTGGTTTATATTTCAGATCAAGTTCCATATGACCTGCAACAACAGTGCTCTACTTCACTTATTTTTCATATGTCCCTATGGACAGCAAATGTGTCTGGGAGCTGGGTCATATTGACTCATTGTAGTTGTAAATGAAATAATTTGCAAACTTCTTTTATTTTCTGTTTGCCTACCATCTTTTCCTAGTCTGCCTATCAACCTTACATTCATTTTTCTGTTGAACATTTTATAATTTTTCCCTAGCCTGTTAATATTTCCCTTGAGCTATGTTGTTCTCAGTGACTTTTTTTCTTTCCCAGTCTGAGAAACTGGAATATGTCTTTGCCATATCGACATACTGTGTTTTGATGGTCTAGCCATTACATATGCTGTTCTCAAAATCCAAGCCATATCTACATCAGAATCTTGTTTAGAAGCTGAAGGAGCGCCTGAAATACAAGCAGTCCATATTCCTATGTTCCTCTTCAAATGTTCTTCACAGATTAATGTATGGTATGTACTACTTACAAGGACACTGGGAAACATATAGGACTTTCAGCCTTTGGACATAAGCTGTCAGGAAAGGTCCCTCTGACAGACTATAGTACTGGACCATGAGAGTAGGGCTGTGATGTGGGTCTCGGTACTTTTAGAAACTCTGCAAGATATTTATGATTTGAAAATTATCCCTGCATACATGTTTAATGTGACACTAGGTCTGCTGGATTTGGTCACTAACATCTCTGCTGCACCTAATTTCATGTTCTCATGGTGTGAGAACTCAGGACGTTTGGTGAATCTGTCTGTGTGACCAGCACACTGCTAGTCCGTCTCTCCAAAATGGCCAATCATCTCCTGCGCAGCATCTACCCATGAACTTTTGCTGCAAAGTGTCTTTTCATCTTAGTTAATTCTTTCTTCAGAATGTGAAGAACACATTTCCTTCAACTATCTGCTGTATGGCACTTGCATTTCTTTTTTACTTGGATAAAATTTTTATGAACTTCAAATGTTCCATAGTTAAGGCTTCTTAAGAGCTTTCATATTTATGTTTCTGTGCAACTGATACCACCAATCTTCTTCCAATCAGCCTGCCTCTCTCTCTCTTCTTATCTTTACCAGCTTTATGTTATCTGTTGTTGTGGTTTACGCCCAGTGCGTAACTGAGCACCACGATGCCT
>NW_010171075.1:0-476 GCF_000695765.1 Mesitornis unicolor | reverse complement strand
TCATGTGAAATCAAAATAAAAAGACTTGTAGAAAAACATTCCCTTGAGTATGAATCTTACGTTCAGTAAGTTCTGTGTCAAAGATTTTCCCACTCATTACACACAAGATCTCGTACACATATGAAGCAGAAACATAAATTGCTCAGAATTCCGTGCTTTATGTGAACCTGTAAATGAATATTCCTCTGTATGTCCACGCCTCAAGCACTGCAGCTTTGGGCTGGTGCATGAGAACCTGCAAAGTAGGAATTGACTGAACACGAAAACCGGGCTGATCACAGTCAGTGGTCCAGCTCGAGAGGAATAAACGTGTTAACAAATACAAAGTAATTATCTTTTCACCACTGAAGATGTTGTTATTACACAGAAAGTCCCATGCCTACAGGAAGCAGAGAGCAATTCTCTGTGTCTCCACAGCCTGTCGCTCTCTCACTCCACGCCAGATGTTTCCCAGCGAGCAGACAGATGTGGAAAGC
>NW_010171074.1:0-2147 GCF_000695765.1 Mesitornis unicolor | reverse complement strand
CCTTTTGAAAAAAGCAAAATAAATCTGATGTGCCCTTCAATCAGCGAAGACAAGAGAATATACATAGGAGGGAACAGCAGCAACAAGTCTTCAGCAATTATGTTTGCTACACTTAGACAGAAGAGTAGAACAAGCTGCGAAAAAGAAGTCACAATATTTCTCCTGCTCACATGAATCTTGAGCTGAGGATGGTCAAGCGTTGTGGGAGGTGTTTTGTTTCTGTATAGTTTTGATCTCATTTGATTTGATTTTGTTCAGCTGTCCTATTTCAGTACAAGATGCTAGATTGTTTCTGTCGATTGAACGTAAGTGTTCTTTGGCAGCAACTTTCTATAGAAGAGACATCAAAATTCATAGAAAACTGACTCAGCTTTGCCCTGCACCTGGCAAGGTGATGCAGCCGAAGAGGTTTGTTTATGATACTTACATTTCCCCTTGGGGGTTTATTTATCCCCTTAACTTTAGGACACGCTTATTGCTCCAAAGCCATCACACATTTATCCACATTGGTCAGGCATGCTCCAGGTCCACAGTTTCTCCTGATGACAGATTAAATCACAGTATAGTTTCCTGCATTAACGGTTTATCTTTGTCAGTTCTGTTCATTTCTCCCTCACACTACAGCTTGCCTTGAGGTGAGGTGAGATGTGATTGCTTTCTCTACTTCATCGTGCCATTGACTACCTTAGAAGGAACCTTCTGATACTTCCAGCCAAGACCCTTCCTTCTTCAGTAAACTCCACATCCCATGAACTGTTTCATTCATATCAGGAACGAGCATCAACACCAATTCCAGAAATGCCACTGAATAAGGAGGTGATTTTTTGGCTATTAGAGCAGAGGAGATTCCTTCTAGAGCCGTGCACTCCTGTAAAGACTCATTAAATAATTACAGTAGTCTCTGCCAAAGGACTGGGTGCTCCACAAGAAGAAAGAATTCTTCTTCCAATAACAGGTGTCAAGAAAAGTGATTCATCTTCCCTTTCAAACATGCTAACCTGGAGGTATCTTGGCAGTTATGGCGTTGCAGAGAGAGTTTGTAATGTGGGCTAGGACTACAATAGGAGCTTCAGCCACTATCATTTGGGCACCTTTGTCCAGGTATGACAAATTTATCTCCAGGCTGTGGTCACAAACTCATAGTGTTTGATGCAGAACTTTCATGGAGGTGCCAAAAGTCAGAAGATGGAGCGTCATTCGTACCTTCCAGGTTGCACCTCATTGGTCATCTCTCTGTGGCACCTAAGAACATATTTCTTGATTGAGGAAGGGAGGGCAGCTGCTGGAGGATGAAAAACAAAAGGCAAAGAAGAGCAATGGTCTCAAACTTCCTCTGATATTGTTTTTTTTTATTTGGAAGGTGGATTGGAATGGATGGTTTCATTAGGACCTTGCTCCAAAGACATTTGAGGACATTTGAAGAATTTCCCTTGTTCTTGATGAACATTTCACTGGTTCTGAAAGATTGGACCTCGATCAGGAAACCCCAAGTATGAGTCTTCAGCATGAACAAATGTTTTCTTTGTGAGAGAGTGAGGCTATTATGGATCCATATGACCCTATATATCCCATAGCCCTAAAGTTCCAGATTAAACACTGACTGAACTGAGGGAGCTTATAAAGGTTTGTAAATAACTCTTCTGGAAGTGTGATTGTGACCACAGCATGCATGGCACCTCTGAGCGGGCAGGCGGCCCTTCTCGTTCACAGTCATTTGAATAATTGGAAAATCACTCACCCATTACTATTTTATGGGCACAGCCACAATCCTCCCCTGAGCTGGTGCCTCAGCTGGGGATGCTTCATTTCCATTTAATAGGATGAAAACCATGTGGCTGTGAATCATCTGGTGCTGCTTCTGCTGCCTTAACACGATCACATTCGCTGTATTCGATCAACTGTGCTACAGTTCAAATTGATGTCAGGGCTCACACCTCATTTCCACACACAGAGGCTGCGAACTTTCTGTGGCTGTGAACATTTCCATTGCCAACATCCTTGGTTCTAGAAGACTTCTCATTTTTTTTTTTTCCTCTTTTTTTACTCCTGTTGTATGTTAGATACTTTGCAGACTGACTAGGTACTGTCATTCCCTAAAGCTTTTATTAACAGTACCTTTTATTTCTGTCCAAGATTTTCTGCCACAT
>NW_010171073.1:8613-9904 GCF_000695765.1 Mesitornis unicolor | reverse complement strand
TGGCCAGCCCAGCCCTAAACCATGACAAAACTCTCTGCAGAATTACCAAGTCCTACTTTGCTTTCTTTTCTTTTCCTAAATTAAATAACCAGAGTTGTTATGTTTAGTCTCTACCCTGCTGTCTGTCTTCTGCTGAACATCTGCCTTCTGCTACACAGAGCTGCTTTTTATCCTCTCATATAAATCTGCATTCAGATAAATTTATAAAGAGCACGTGTGGAGCTGAGGGAAATTTTGTGAATGGTGAATGTACAATGTCAATGTATCTTCACATCTGCTTTTCAGTTAATTTCTGCTTATGTCTTTTTCTGCCATGAACAGAAGTCTTTACATTTAATGACAAGAAAAAATAAATAGGAAGAGAGGTATAAGCAAGGGACAGGGTGGAGTTTTCTTAACAAACTTCATCTGATGGAAAAGATAATTAATCCATCTTCTTCAGTACTGAGGTTATGGGCTTCTGCTGAACACAGAGGTGGATATGTTCCCGTGCAAAGCCTAGAGGTGGAAACTGCTGCTCATGTAGCAGAAAAACTGCACATATTCCCAAAAATTGGATGAAAATTTGTCAATATTTCCTGCCAGGCATGATCCTGGTTTATAAATTTCCCGGTTTAAGCAGAGAGAGTTGTGCTGGCTTAAATACGGTGTGTTTGCTATGAGGAGTATTTCATAAGGGTGGAAACAGGTAACTTCAAGAAAGACCAGATGTCAACTGTGGAATTACTGCAAAGAAACTGAAAATTTTCAATGAAAATTTGTCAATGAAATAGAAAAATAAAAAAAAAATCAGAAAATGATGATGATTTCATCATCTTCATCATCGTCGTTTGCCTCTGCTCCCTGTTCCCCCCAGGTGCATGGTTTTGTATGGCTGCATCTGATTAGATAGAGAATCCTTTGGTAGTAACAGGATAAGTTATCTGCATTTCTATTTTAGGACTCAACGCTATGCTCTTATTAGAAACCACATTATAATTTTATATATGAGATTCTAATTAATTTTTCAATTTTAAGATTTTAAATTGTTTACAAGCTTGGGTTTTTTCCCCAAACTTAGTACAAAACCAAGGAGAGATGGCACTTTCTCCCTACTCAAGGCACAATCATCAAATTATTGCTATGTTTCTTAGGCAATTTCAAAGGAATTTCTCACTTGGGAAAAAAAGTGGATATTTTCAAATCCTCTTTACCTTATCAAGTCCCCTGTTCCTGTAAATGGCTTTTATCTGGTTGCCTCCTGACCTTTCACAAGAAATTTATTCTGGTTTGAGACAAAGTGAGAAGATCA
>NW_010171073.1:4588-8582 GCF_000695765.1 Mesitornis unicolor | reverse complement strand
AGCAGGAATTGTAACTATCAATTAGCCAACGCTGACATCATCTGTTCATCAAATTTCTTTCTAATTTTTTTTGCTGGTAATCTTTACAGTATTGCAGGAATTCAGCAAACAAAAGGTGTCCTCCTCTTTTTGTGGACCTACCTTTGAATACTTGACATTCTTTTCCCTTCAGTTCTATGCTTTGCTTTAGGCTTAGGAAGAAATTGTTTTTATTTAAGAAGCAGCTGGTCTGACTGTGCTATTCCTTTGACTTCCTCAGGTACTATTATTTTAGCGAATTACTATACGAAGCTGGTGCTCAGCTAAAAAGGAGTTCAATAACTGTATTCGTGCCAGAATAATTTATTGCAGCATCAGATAAAAACTATACAATTAAAAATACAAAGGATTTCTCCAGTACCTCATGAGTCAAAACAGATAAACACAGGTTTGCAGTTAAAAAGATGCCAAAAAAACAAAAGACCAATGGTGTAGGCCATAAAATTACGCTCCTGCAGGTCTAGCAAATTATTCATTTGCTATTTACTGCACTTGTATCCAAAAGGTTTTGTAAGAGCTTTCCATCCACCAACGCTCAAGATAGTGATGAGAACTGTCCCTGTCACTTGGCTTCTGTTTGAAACGGGGGACTAAGTGCAAATGTGCTCCCAGTGACCTCAACAAGAAGTCAGACCCCCTGTTTTCTGAAAGCAAGATGTAGTTCCAAAACTGCTCCTCACGTGTCTATGTAGAAACACTTCAAGAGTTGCACTGCAAACCTACTACCACAGCAGCTGGGTGGCTGACACTACTGCCAACGCTGCGGTTGAGAAAAATGACCCATTTCTGCACTAGAATAGGTTATTTGAACTGAAGATTTTATAGAATTATAGAATCATAAAATGGTTTGGGTGGGAAGGGACCTCACAGCCCCCCCAGCCCAACCCCCATGGGCAGGGACACCTCCACCAGCCCAGGCTGCTCCAAGCCCCGGCCAACCTGGCCTTGGGCACTGCCAGGGAGGGGGCACCCACAGCTTCTCTGGGCAACCTGGGCCAGGGCCTCCCCACCTCACAGGGAAGGATTTCTTCCTCATATCCAGTCTAAATCTGCTCTCTTCCAGTTTAAAACCATTACTCCTCATCCTATTGATACCTGCCCTAGTGAACAGCTCTTCCTCAGATTTTATAGGCAACTTTCAGGTCCTGGAAGGTCGCAATAAGATCTCCCTGGAGCTTTCTCTTCTCCAGGCTGAACAGCCCCAACTCTTTCAGCTGTCCCATAGGGGAGATGCTCCAGCCCTCTGATTCTCATCCCACATATGTGACAGTCCATTTCCTCACCAGAATTCTGGAGTCACGGTTGATCACACATTCAGGATTATAATATAGAGCTGACCCTGCAGAGTGGGACTGCTGCACTCAGAAGTGTTACTGTTCGATCCTGTCACAGAGCTGGCATTAACATCTCCTAAGATCATCGTCAAGCAAAAAGCAAGCTTTTTCTGAAGGATATTATGTTTCTGGAGGTGAATTAAAGCCTATGAGAAAACCACACTCCAGGCACTAAAACATGATGAAGGAGATTAGCTTATAGGTAAAAACATTTTTTTTTTAAATTTAAACTGTAGTTAGGGAGACTTTTTTAAGTGCCTGAACTCGAAGCCAAGGCAGTAGCTAAACTGTCTGCGAGGAATACTGCCAAAACATCAGTTCTTTAAGTTGCTGAGAAAAGAGATGTCTCGAACATCTGTTAAGAACAAAAACAGGTTTTATGTCTGAAAGAAGCAAAGGCTGCACCAGGTTTCTCATGAAAAAAAATAACCCTACATCTGGCTGAAAAATGCATCTTTAAAACAACCAACACTTTCTTCCTAAAATACAGAATTCTCCTGGGTTCTGGCCCTTTAGGATGGTTTGTACCTACATTTCCATGGCCTCACATGTGCCATGTCCTAGTTGTGCTTTAAGGATGTAGTTATTAAAGCATGAGAAAAGTTACAAATTCCTGGTTGGTTATTTTTTAAACTGCAGTCATTATTTTTTTCCCATAAATGTGGCAGGAAGACTGGCCTTGTTTTCCAAATCTAAACAAGTCATGTCCGAGCCCTGCTTCTCTACCACATGGAAAATGCCCTCAGGGCACTGGAAAAATTAATAGTAAACTTTAATGATATCTTGTATTGTAAAAATGTAGAAATTTGGCAGGTTAGTTTGAGCAATATCACATTATCGGTATTTATACATTAGAAAATGTATTTATTTGATTAGACTTGTGAGGCATAACAAAAAAAAAGACTCCCAAAGTGAATAAACTTGCTAAATTAATTTACAATATATGACAAATTAAGATTACTGCAGTGTCTCACAAGTGTCTACAAAGCTGCGTAAAAATTAATGATAAGCAATACAGAGACTATCATTAAAAGAGGGAGTGCAACCCAGACCTCTTCTTCCAACTGAATGCTCTAAACTGCTTGACTGCAGAATAATTTTCCTTTGGGCCAGGAAATACTGCAGGTAATTTACTTTTTATCGAAGCTTTTCTTCATCTGTAAGAGTTTAGGGTTTACTGACCATGCAAGGTGCAAGACACATGTTCTTCAAATAAAGAATAGAATAAAACAAGCGTTAATTCAATGTGTTAGGTACCCAACGACTGAAAAAAGGGGAGCACCACCTTGTCTTCCAGTTGCCTTTTAAAAGGTTTGCTCTTTGGGTGCATTTTCAGGAAAATATTTAGAAATGAACGCTTCTGTTTAGTTCAGTCCTACAAGAGCACCCGAGAAGAGGACGTGATTTAAAGTATGGCCCACAGCCTTTAATATTGGTTTGCTTTCCAATCATCCTGTTAGTTGACTTGGTTCCACTTATGAAGCCTTTACGTGTGGATTGCAGAAAAAACCTGAGTATACTGATGAGACCTGAATATTCTCCTTTCAAGGCACAAATTAGACAATATAGAAAATAGGAAATAACTTTTTGTAAAAGTAGGTTTTGTCTTAACATCCTGGGATTCATTTCAATAGAAACAACAGATCTCAGAGACATCTACCTGGCTTAAAGCTACTTAGTGCTGTGCTCCTTTAGAGATAATGGACAGGAATAAGCACCTGTACAAGGGGATTAACCTCATTTGCCTTAGATATCTATTTATCTGCATTGACTGCAAAGTGAGCTCCAGCTTATTAGAAATATATAATAAACCAGGTTAGGTGGATCCTAAGATCCTCAGGAAGAGCTGAGGTGAACCATTGATAAGGCCATTTTAGAACCTGAGTATATCTTAACCTGAGAACTTCAGCACAACTTCCTCTTCTTCCTCCACAAATCCCACAAATAGAGATTTCAACCTATGAAATAACAAAAAAGCAATGCTAATAGATCTAGTAGCTCAAGGAAGAATTATTCTGCGGTCCTGCTCTTGAAATTCACGGCTCTTTTATTGTCTTGTTTTATGACTCGTTTAGAGTTTGAGAGAGAGATCACTTAAGAGATTCCAGCAATATTGATCCAATAGCCACTTAAGTCTTTTACACCTGGATTTTTGCCAAGCAAAATAAAGACGATCCTTTACTTCAGTGACCTCAAAGCCCATATCCAGCATTTTGCTGTAAAGGTAGAGATTTTAAAAAATTTAATCTTTTTCCTTTTCCTTAGCCTTTCATGATAGTGTTCTAATTTTACATCCTGAGGCAGACTCATCCTTAAAAACATAGTTACATAGAGTAAGTTGTGTATAGCCATTTAAAAAAATCTACATGACGTAGTAGCTAACGTACCAAAAAGCTCTTTATAAAATTTTAGTGCATTTCTGCCTTTTTAAAGTAATTTATTTTAATTTTATTTTTGGTAGCAATAACAGAAAGGTTTCTCATTGCTGTAATTCGTGATTATCTATTCTATTCTATTCTAGTGGAGCATCTCCCTTCTGAGGAGCGGCTGAGGGAGCTGGGGCTCTTTAGTTTGCAGAAGAGGAGACTGAGGGGAGACCTCATTCATGGTTATCAATATTT
>NW_010171073.1:0-4460 GCF_000695765.1 Mesitornis unicolor | reverse complement strand
TCTGTGATTCTGTGATTCTGTGATTCTGTGACTCTGTGACTCTGTGACTCTGTGATTCTATTCTATTCTATTCTATTCTATTCTATTCTATTCTATTCTATTCTATTCTATTCTATTCTATTCTATTCTATTCTATTCTATTCTATTCTATTCTATTCTATTCTATTCTATTCTATTCTATTCTATTCTATTCTATTCTATTCTATTCTATTCTATTCTATTCTATTCTATTCTATTCTATTCTATTCTATTCTATTCTATTCTATTCTATTCTATTCTATTCTATTCTATTCTATTCTACCTTGCATATATAGCATGACAAAATTCTTAGTGCAAATAATAGTCCTACCTTAGAGGGAACAGAAAGAAATGAAAATTGTTTAGTCTTCCAGTTCCGAGATGGCCCAGTATTGCAGAACTAATGGTACAATCTCATTTTTGTCATATGTAGAGTGATAATTTGTTTTGGTTAACTAACATTTCCCATTATGAAACATTGTTGGAGGCTTTATTTGCGGGGGGGGGTGGGTAGCTTGCATACCTACATGATTATTTGTAGGCTCTCTGACAGGGGAGAATTTCTGGCGCCAGGAAAACACCAATGGCTCATGCCAGGAAATGATCTTCAGATTTGACTGGGCAATAAACTACAGAGAATTGCTGTTTTCCTGTTGGGGTTTCCATTATTGCTCTTTGGCTGGCAGCGCACCAAAGCCACAGGAGATATAAGGGTGGAACCCTGCTCCTCTTGCAGCTGTGTTAACATTGAGAAGTAGCGGGAGCGAAATGTCAACCGTTCGCTGCCCTGGGGCAAAGGCAGTTATAAGAAAAAGAGATAAATTATAAGAAAAAGAGATAAATTATAAGAAAAAGAGATATGGGCATGCTCATGGAGACTGAGGAGGGATATCTAGAACCTTCTGCTTGCAATGTTTTCGCTCCCAAAGACTAAGAGGGACGTGACGCAGACATAGAAGACTAAATGTAATGAAAGATTACAGTTTAGCTTGGAGCAGAGGAGACTGAGGGGTGCCCTCATTCCTGGGGATCCATTGGGAAAGGGCAGTGTCAGGAGGAAGGAGCCAGGCTCTGCTCTGGGATGGCCAATGGCAGGACAAGGGGCAATGGTCCCAAGCTGGAGCACAGGAGGTTCAAGCTGAAGCTGAGGCCAAAGTTTGTGAGTGTGAGGGTTCTGGAGCATGGCCCAGGCTGCCCAGAGAGGTTGTGGAGTCTCCTTGTGTGGAGACACCCAAAGCCCTGGCCGTGTTCCTGTGTGACTGCTCTGGTGATCCTGCTGTGGCAGGGGTTGCACTGGGGGAGCTTTCCAGGGCCCTTCCTACTCCTGACATTCTGGGATGCTGTGATTCTGTGAAAGCATGAAATACATTAGACAACTGACAAGAATGAACATGGATCTTTCCAAACTTGGGTTTTGTAAAGGCATTTCATATTCCATTTAATTTTCCCAAGCTGAAATCCAACCTGTACTTATGATTTGGTAATATTCCTCAAAGAGAATACAATTTGTGTCTATGCCACATTTTACAAAAGAGATACTTTTCCAAACCCCTTTTCTAGTGACTGATTTACATCAGATGCCAATATTTTCCCCCATACTTGTTAGCACAGCGATTTAGGCCAGTGGCAAGTGTCAAATCTGAACCAATGCTGCCTGTGCCAGAGGGGAGAATTATTACAGTTGCATGGTTACTAATTCTTACTTATCTGTATGAGCATGTGCTGCTGAGATCCTATGTAGTCAATTAGTCATTTGAAAATTTATAAAGTGTCTATGGAAAAAGCACATTCATCACTAGAAGGGCGTAGGAATGCTTCTTAGCCTTATTTTTGTCATTATTTTTCTCTGTAGTGTTTCATTGAGCTATAATAAGGCCAAGCCCAGCAGTGATTAGCAGCAGCTTGGCAGGAAATAAAACATCTGGCCCAGAGGGGAACAAACCAGTGGCCTCTCCTTGACTGCTATTGATCCGGTCCCATCGAGGTCAAATTCGGGAGCTTTCAAATATTCAAACAGCTTGCATTTATTACAGTTGTTCCAAATACTTTGCGAGCTGCAATAATTTCTGTCTTTTAGCTTGCACCCCCTATAATCTTTAATTGCAAGATACAGAGGTTTACTTCATGCTGGCCTTTTGCAAATTGAAGTTTACTTGTAGAGCAGTGGGACAAAATAAATAGAGCTGGTGTTGTAGGATTTCACTCATTTCTATTTTAGAATGGATCTATTGCAGAGATCGAAGTTACTTCCACTATTTCCCTTCCCTCTTTTATTTTTTTGTAAAGAGAAACTATATTAAATGGCTACTGCAAAATGAAACAGCATTTATTTATTTATATTTATTTCCTTTTATGGAAAAGGATGTGAACATACAACAAGCAGATTTTATGAACCAGCTTTCATGTTTTGAAGATCAGAGGGAACATTTAAAGAGATAGTCCGATCCCCAAGGTAAAAAATTTTAATATGTTTACTCATCTGTTAATATACAGAGTCCAATAATTGGGGATGGCTACAGTATGAAATTCAGAATATCAGCCAGTTTTAGTATAGGGTATGTAATGATAGGGAATCCACTGCTTGTGTTAATGGTGTGAATTACTCATTTTAATTTTAATTTTAATTTTAATTTTAATTTTTATTTTAATTTTAACTTTAACTTTAACTTTAACTTTCATTTTCATTTTCATTTTCATTTTCATTTTCATTTTCATTTTCATGGGCTGGTATCAACATTATGTGTTTTGTCTCTAAGTTACGTTATTTATCCCTGTAATGTATCCAAAGAAATAGAGGAAAACCACTACTTCAAGCTGATCAGTTTAAACCAACTGATAGGCAAAGCTGAAATGTGACAAAGGGCACTCATCTAAAGTCATATTGAGAAGATGATATCACATTGTGGTGCACTATGTTTGAATAAAGACATTTCTCCAGAAAGAGAATTGAATCTAAAAAGTAAACCAGAAAAAAGTGGTATGATTGATTGAATTAGAAGATAACAAAAGAGGATTTTTTTGGTTCGATTGGAATAACAAAAGAAATTGTGATGGACATGCATACTATATGTGCTACAACTGCCTCCTATGTTTAATATGACTTATAGCTCTCATCTCCTATTTTGAAATTTGAATTGTAGAGTAATGTAATGCTCTCGTACATGCAAATGAATGCACAGGGCTCTGCTAGAATGAAAGGGCTGGCTGGGCTGTGGGTGTGATGGGAAAGAACAGAGCGTCTAAAACTGATCGTGTTAAAGCTGCCCTGGGGGGTGAAACAGCTTGAAGTCGTTTCAAGCATCAGGGCAGGCTGGGATGAAAAGAAGAGCAAATCCCCTTCAGTGTCAAGACAGTGCGTGCTCAGTCACATTGTAATTTCAAATGTGGGCGTCTGAATTTCAAATGGTGAACTGCTCCAAGTAGTTGGGGTAGATCAGGGTCTTGTCTCAAGTACGTGTGGACTGAGACAGGGACAAATAAGGGATATGAAGTGTTAAATAGACATATCTTGTTAGCACCTCTGGGAAACACTTGTGATGCCACCCGAAATGCCTACATGGTGATGCTGAGCCACTGAAAACTGTACTTATGAAAGCTAAAGACGTCTCTAACTGCATTGCATCCTGTAGCTATGAAAGACATGTACTGAGTTATAGGCAACACTAAGGTTTTAAAAGCATATGTGGCAAATCAGGAAATGTATATTTGAGGGCTTAAAAATATACAGTTTTAATTCTGTCAATATGCAAAGAAGTCTTTGCTGAAGTTTATGTATATTCAAAGCGCAGAACTCAGACAGCACTTACATATGTGGATACAAAGAAGAAGCCTCATATAGACCTGACAGATATCTATTGCGAGACATTCATAAAAGGTGCTTTGCCTTGACTTTCGTTGTTAAGTGTGAAAACAGTACTGCAGTGTGTTACACACCGGTGATCGATTCCATGCATTTCATAAGGAACCCTTTTCTTCTCGTTCTGCGTTACGATGAGTCATTGTTTGGATGAAAACCTCAGCCAAAAAAATTCAAGCGCTCTTCCCTAAAAGGCAAATTGCTGAGAATCCCTTACAAAGCGGTAAACCGACACAGCTCTTCCTGGCTGTGATGATCAATGCATGCTGAGGATACTGAAAACTTCAGAGGACTGCAGTCTGTGAGTAACAGACCAGATAGTTCCACTTTAATACATTATGCACCTTTTTTCTATTTAGAAAAATCTCATTATCAACCTCAGCTTGAAACATCAATTATAACACAATATTATCCTTATTTGTTACAGCTGTGGCTTATGCTGAATATACTGGATTCTTAGTAGTTTTCACTTAATTGTTGTTTAACAGATGATCTTCTTCCTTAAAAGTCCATCAGTATTACAAGTTAGTAAATATGCTCCAGAAGATGAATGGATTACAGAATCCCAGAATCCCAGAATCCCAGA
>NW_010171072.1:5645-20946 GCF_000695765.1 Mesitornis unicolor | reverse complement strand
AGGTCGCTTCCAACTCCTGATATTCTGTGATCCTCCCATCTCACCTTTAAAGTTACAAAAGCTCAACTGTGAAATGTTGAGCAACAATTGTTTACAGAAGGGAAAGCCATGGCTATCCTGCATAGCATTAAGCTGCAAATTAATTACCTCTTTTTTTACCAAGCACTTAACTTTGAGACCTGGATGTTCTTGACAAAAAACCATTACATCAAACACAAAAATATGGCACAGCAGGTAAACATCACAACAAATCACGCTATATTCAAAGACATGTATTTAAAGCAAAGCAAACAAAACCCCCAAGAATCACCCTTCTCCAATACAGTTTACCTACAACATCTTTTTTTCTGACAAGTTATTTTAAAATATTTACATTACAGAGATAAATATATATATATATAAAGTAGACTACTTCGCAACTGAGAACAAAGAGGAAAAACATAACTGCCTGTCAACTGATGGATGCTCAAATATTAATGTAATGAAGTGCTCTCAAGGCAAGAGCACATCTTTCCTTGCTCACTCATACGGAAAGGAGTGAGAGACACCCTAGTGATTACTCAAACATAAACAAGCATGCATTCAATACAGCTTCAACAGCCTATTAAAAAGTCTGGTTATATGCCACCATGAAGCTGAAGAATCCTTGGAGAGAAGGACTAAAGAAAATTTCCAAACACATAAAGCCAGAGAAGGAGGGAGCAGTAAGAAGATACTTGCAACATTACTCAAGGGGGTTAAGAAGAGATTTTTCAACTTGGAATGCAATATTACTGCAAATACCTCTGATACACTGAGAAAAAGAAACTGCTGTGGTAGGATTTCCAGGGGGGGAAGGAGTTGCACATGCTTTGTGTGTTACACAGTTTCCCCTCTAAATAATGTCCAGCACATTCATATGCAAAAACTCTATAGAAAACAGAAAAACAACTACATGATGGTAAAATGAGCCCTCATAACTGCTCATGGTCACTGGGTAAGGTACAGAAGACAACACGATATAACTTTTTCTTCCCGAGTATTTCTGAGGAGACATGAAGAAATACTATATTTAAAGAAACTATTATTGAAAGCACTTCACAAGCAACTCAGCATTATACCAGCACTCTAAGGTGGTCAGAGAAGTCACAGAAAACAAGGTTGGGAAAAGATCTCATGAGGTCATGAGCCCTGCACCAAAAAGGCTGCTTTTTCACAGAATCATTGAACTCTTGACGTTGGAAGGGACTTGCGGAGCTTGTCCACTGCAACCCCACCACTCAAAGCAGGGCCAACCATTGCAGGTCATCCAGGACCTCGTTCAGGCAGGTTCTCAGTATCTCTAATGTTGAAAACTTCACAACCTCTCTGGGTTACCTGTTCCAGTGATTCATTGCCCTCTCAGTAGAGAAGTATTCTCTTTCATTTAAGTGGACTATCTTGTATTTCAGTTTGTGGCTATTGCCTTTAGTCCTTTCACTGGATACCACTGAGAAGAATCTGGCTACATTGCCATTACTCCTTCCCATCACATATTTATACACACTGATAAGATCTCCTAAGTCTTCTCTTTTTCAGAGGAAACAATTCGAACTCAACCAGCCTTGTCTTCTATGGTGGATGCTCTAATCCCTTAATCATCTTTGTGGCCCTTTGTTAGGCACAGACCAGCATGTCCCCATCTCTCCTGTGCTGAGGAATCTAGAACTGGAAACAGTACTCCAAAGGTGGCCTCACCAACACTGAGTAGATGGGAAGGGTCACCTCCCTTGATCTGCTGGCAATACTCCTTCTAATGAAGCCCAGGATGCTGTTGGCTTTCACTGCAGCAAGGGCATATTGCTGGTTCATGTTCAGTTCATTGACACCAGTTCTTCTTCTTCTTTCAAAAAATGAGATTTATTTTAGGAAAGAGAAGTACAGGCCAAATCTCACTACATTCAATCATTTTAAGACACACTGCAGCAACTCAAAAGTCAGGGGATCCTCCTATCAAAAGGTGCAGAATGAACTCTTGAACTCTCTCTCCATCAGTGTGCGAGATACCTCCCACTCTCTGCTGTTAACAGGTAGACCCAGTCATGGCTGAACCTCTGGCTTAACTACTTCTACCTAAAGCTAAGCCTAGATTTCTTCCTCTCTTCGTAAGGAACATTGGATTAAAGCATGTGAGGACAGTTCAACAAATTATGTCTACACTGCAGTGCTGGGTCCCACATTTTGTTCACAATAACCCCCTGCAGCGCCACAGGCTTGGGGAAGAGTGGCTGGAAAGCTGCCAGATGGAAAAGGACCTGGGGGTACTGGCTGACTGAACATGACCCAGCAGCGTGCCCAGGTGGCCAAGAAGGCCAACAGCATCCTGGCCTGCATCAGGAATAGTGAGACCAGCGAAGTGATCCCTCCCCTGTACTCGGCACTGGTGAGGCCGCACCTCGAATACTGTATTTGGTTTTGGGCCTTTCACTACAAAAAGGACATTGAGTTACTGGAGCGTGGCCAGAGAAGAGCAACGAAGCTGGTGAAGGGTTCTCCAGAGAATAAGCCTCATGAAGAGTGACTATGGAAGCTGGGGTTGTTTAGTCTGGAGAAAATGAATCTGAGGGGAGACCTGATCACTCTCTACAACCTCATTTCAGGTTGTAGAGAGGTGGGTGTTGGTCTCTTCTTCTGTGTAGCTAGTGATAGGACAAGAGAAAGTGGCCTCAAGTTGCACCAGAGGAGGTTTAGATTGGATATTAGGAAAAATGTCTTTACTGAAAGGCAGTCAAGCACTGGAACAGGCTGCCCAGGGAAGTGGTGGAGTCACCATCCCTGGAGGAGTTCAAGAAGTGCACGGATGTGGCACTTCAGGACACGGTTCAGTGGGCATGGTGGTGTTTCAGGTTGACGGTTGGACTTGATGGCCTTAGAGGTTTCTTCCAACCTTAACGATTCTGTGATTGTACCAACTTAACGGAAGACAAGTGTCAAGCAAACATATTGAACAACAATAATTCAAATATGCAAGTAAGGTGTCGGTTGCTCTCTTACCCACAGATCTCACAACTACCCTTAAACATTTAGCTTAAGCCAATGCATTTTTTCTACTTCAATGTGATAATGAGGTTTAACTCAATGTTTGGGAAAACAGTCAAAACAACAGCCAGTAATTTGTCAAGACATGCAATCTAAGCGTATTCATTTGCACGACTACAATTTTAAACACAATTTAACAAGCAAAACCTTGTTTAAGCAGTCAAAACAACAGCCAGTAATTTGTCAAGAGATGCAATCTAAGCATGTTCATTTCAACGATTACAATTTTAAACACAATTTAACGAGCAAAACCTTGTTTAAGAACACAGAATCACAGAATCTCAGGAGTTGGAAGGGACCTCGAAAGATCACCCAGTCCAACCCCTGCCAGAGCAGGATCACCAGACCAGGTCACACAGGAACACATCCAGGTGGGTTTTGAATGTCTGCAGAGAAGGAGACTCCACAACCTCTCTGGGCAGCCTGGGCCATGCTCTGGCACCATCACAGTGAAAAAGTTTTTCCTCATGTTCAGGTTGAACCTCCTGTGCTCCAGCTTGCACCCATTGCCCCTTGTCCTGTCATTGGACATCACAGAGCAGAGCCTGGCTCCTTCCTCCTGACACTCGCCCTTTACAAATTGATAAATATGAATGAGGTCACCCCTCAGTCTCCTCTGCTCCAAGCTAAAGAGACCCAGCTCCCTCAGCCGCTCCACATAAGGGAGATGCTCCACTCCCTCCATCATCTTTGTAGCCCTACGCTGGACTCTCTCCAGCAGTTCCTGTCCTTCTTGAACTGAGGGACCCAGGACTGGACACAATATTCCAGATGCGGTCTCACCAGGGCAGAGTAGAGGGGAAGGAGAACCTCTCTGCCCTACAACCACAGCCCTTCTGATACACCCCAGGATGCCATTGGCCTTCTTGGCCGCAAGGGCACAGTGCTGGCTCAACACATTCAAAGGTTATATGGAAAAATTCTTATTTGGGCTTATACTACTGCTGAATCTTACATGAAAAAATTAAAACGTGCTTAGAGTTAAACCAAAGCCACCCATTCATGACAAACAGAATGGTGCCAATCCAGCCAGATCGACATGGCATATATGCCATGATTTCCACACTGTCTCTGTGCAACTATACACTGCACTCATCAAGTCCTCTAACGAAAGAGAATCCCAGCTTCCACCATCTCTTTGGCCCCAGAGCCAAAGCTACAAGGCCAAAGGTACATTCCTGACTTCACCTGAGAAAACAACGAAACACACACTGCGACTGAGTCAACCAAAGCCATTCTGTTGTTCCTTCTGCTCTCCTAAGAAATGGTGTAGAAATTAAAAAGATAAGAATGCCATGGTTCCCAAACTACTTGACTAAATGTGTGTTGGGCAAAGAAGCCTCAGCCTTCAGGACTCAGGATACGAGAAACCTCAGAACTTGTAGCAAAAAAGAGTGCCAACAGGGGAGTAAGTTCAGTGGGGTTATTAAGGAAGTCTACACATTTCCTCCTCTTCCGCATGCAATTCCAGCCTGGGGGGAGGGGAATTAAATCACTTTTTTCTGACATCTCTGAACATGTAGGTATGCTTTCAAATGAAGCAAATGGTCTTTGAACAATTTATGCCCTTTAATCCTATCTATGAGTAGGAAAAGGGAGAAATAAGCAAAAGAGGCTAATGAAACATTTCTAGAAAGGTTGTCACCATCAAGGGCAACCATCTGAAAATTAGATAAATAACATTTCCTGCAAGACTATTTGCAGCTCTTTGGCTACGCAACATATCGATACCTTCTTAATCCCAGAAATTACAGCCATACCAAGACACTGGATATGAGTTGTGCCCAATTTTAGGGTTGAGCACTTTTCTTACATTCTCGGAAAACAACTGTGCTACCTATGTATTCACCCTCATTACAGTGTAGCAAATAATTACTGAAAAGCTTCAAAATAATTTTTAATTGAAATTCATTATTAAACAGAGACACACAGGATATAAACTAATCTCTAGCTTTCAAAGTAGCAATAATCATGTTTCACTCAAAATCAGGGCACCTTCTGCATTTCAACTGAAGAGCCGTGAGTGAAAGGTCAGATGCTATGTTGTTAAAAACATTTCACCATTCATAGTCATTTAAAACAAAATATCCAAAGCCTCAGTCCACTGCAGCTCACACAGATCAGGCTTCAGCACACAGATCCCAGTCATTTTAACACAGAAAGCCAAAATGCTTAAGCTTAAGCACACAACATACTGATTCACCAGGTCCTGGTGAATCAGCACTAAACATCATCGCAGTTTTATTTAAGTGCTGCTATAAACACAGTTGTGAATTACAGAATAACAGCTACAGGTCTGGTACATGTTTTTGCTGTGACGCTGAGGAAATGCTGGATTCACATCCAGGCATGTCTGAGGCTTTTTATTTTAGACTCTGAAGTGAGTGCTTTCTAATCTTGATAACTGTTCCTTCTCAATCCATTTTTTAATATCCCACTTGTCATATTTAGTCATCCAATCCTTTCCTTCCTTCAGTGCCAAACATACGTTAGGTCAATGACAGTCATTGCTTGCAGATTTTGACCAATTTGCCATAAGCATCCTGCAGCGATGGTTAGGCTGGGCTATGACACACACTTCCCTAATGCTGTTCAGAACCTGACTAGACTTGTTTGAACCTCCAAACTCCTGCAAAATGCCAAAACTGATTATTAACAGCTTTATCCTTTGTACTCAGTATTTTTTAATGCTGCTTTCTAATTTCTGCATCTTGTTTCCTTCCCCTAAAGCCTCTGCTATTCCAAAAGGGGAAGACTGTTCCATAAATGAAGTTGGCCTCTGCGCTAGCCCGCTGGCACTGCCACTGCCCAGCAGACCCATACCACAGCATGAAAGACATTTTAAGAACGGAGGGAGGACATGTGGGAAGAGGTTTGCAGCTCTCCTTCAGCCAGTCAAACCAGTTCAAATGTCCTTGCTCTCCCCCTCCACAAACAGAATTTCTACAAATGCCACCAGAGTTAGCACGCCAGCTTGAGTGTGACCAAGTCAACAACCTCAGTGACTACAAGTGAAGACTGCTGTTACACACACAAAACTAAGCCATGAGGCATGGGTTCTTTTGGAGGCAACCAATTTTTGTTTTCCTTCAAAACAACTGTTTCACAGATGTCAGCTTCAGCTCTCTGTCCTTCAGCAGAGGAGGCAGAAACTTCTCAAGCAATACTGTCTGCTAAAGAAGCCAAACCGTAGAAAATACAGGCTAAACTTGAACAGTAAGCTTGCTCTAGAAGATATCACAGCAGCTAGGAACAAATTTAAGATTTATATTAACCAAAGTCGATACATATCAGGTTTTAATAGCGTAAAATAACTATTTTATTAGCACTTAGCAGTGAAACTCAGATATGAGGATTATGGATATGCTAGTTTCTCAGAATCAAAGCCCTGTGTCAAAGGTTGAAGGTAGCAAGCCTTGAGATTTACATTTAGATGTCCTAGATTTAATGACCCTTGTCAACACACATTCTAGTTCATTCAGATCTAAGAGCTTCCCTACAGGACTGAAAACTAACCCATTTGTTTTGGCTATGCATTCACACATTCTTTTGAAAATTTTGGGAAGCAGAGGTTTGCTTGCCTCAATGCACGACAAGGACTTGCTTCTGAAATGCTTTCCTGTTTCTTCATGTTATGTTCATGATATTTAGGTTCTTTTCACTTGTTGCACATAATCTGAGCTCTCTCTTTAGTTAGGCTTGAGTGAAGTCTTTACATACACTAACTTAAGTTTTGTTAGAAGTTGCTGTCCTGAAAACACAGAAATACTTATGCAAAAGTGGTGAACTCAACTGTAAAAAAAACCCCCACCAACACTACTGAATCCCCGTCAGCAATCCACCCAGTTGTTAGAAGTTGCTGTCCTGAAAACACAGAAATACTTATGCAAAAGTGGTGAACTCAACTGTAAAAAAACCCCCACCAACACTACTGAATCTCCGTCAGCAGTCCACCCAGCAAGAACGCATACGAACACTAACGTTCTCCAAAACAGTGCCAAGAACTTCAGCCAAGACTTCCATTAAATAAACTCAGCTTCACACAACCTGCAACAGGTCTGTGACCTGGGTGTTCAGAACAAAATGTCAGTGCATTTGCAGAAAACTGTTTTGTACTCTGTCTGCTTAGTTCATCCTTCCTTTTGGAGAGCAAGCATAGTTGGTTTGTCATATATTCTGTCTCTTTTGATTCCTAGAATACACATTAGATCCAGCAAGAAAGCTTCAAGGTGTATGAGAATGTCATGTTACATACTAAGCAGCTATCTGTTAATTATGATACTGTCTCAAAGCATCAGAAAATCCTGTACAATTAATGATTTTCACTAGCTCTGAGAAGAGCAGACACCCACAGACGATCTGCAGTAGTCTCCCACAGCTTGTCTTAAAAGAAAGACATTTTAGAAATGCTCGGAATAATTGTTAGGGGAGATGACGAGGGCATCTCGCTTTCAAGTTATAAGCTTCAGATAAGCATTGCCTTTAAAGAAGGAAAGTAGGTTGAGTGTGGATACGATAAAGCTCTATTAAATTTAATAAAGCAAATTAAATTTTAATGTTTCATTTCACAAATATACATGACGTACAATTTTTTTCTTTATTAAGTTTACTATATTAGATAGCTCTTTGGAGTACGATAAAGCTTTCTTTAATTTAATAAAGCTAATTAAATTTTAATGTTTCATTTCACAAATATACATGATGTATGGTTTTTTCTTTATTAAGTTTCCTATATTAGTTCTTTGGAGAAACCTGCTTTTAATTCCATAGGACTCTTGTGCGTTACTAGATTTTGTCACTTTTACTGAGAAGAGCAGTTCTATGGAGGCCGATTTTGACACACCATTATTTGGATGAACTGGTTAATTATAAAGGATAAATGTATCTTCATTATACATTTTCACAGACCTTTTATCTATGTTGCTTTGTTGCATTGGATGAATACACAAATCAAACAGGCTAACACCTAGAAACGTCTGCCACAATTTAAAACTGATAGAGGTGTTTCATACAAAGCTGTTGCACCTAATGAAGAAAAAACCAAACAAAAAACAAGCTGTAGACTGAACTAATGTTCAGGACAGCAGCACTGGCAACCCAAGGAATAGATCCAAGCAAAAGTCAGAACTGTCATTCTCTCCGCATCTCAAGCAATTTTGTTGACAATTACCAGAAAGTCTCAAGGTCACCAGAAAGAACTGCCAAGAGCTGCCTTTTCAAGACACACAAAATAAGCCATGCTTGCATCTGTCCTTCTCACAAACACAAACAAGGATTAGGTTTGCAGAAGCACTGCAACTTCACCATCACCACTGATGGTTTTTAAAAAGCTCTCCTTTTGACTTGTCCCAGTTGCTCTAATCCAGTTTTCAATTAAAAACAATTTCGAATTTCCTGTAGTATAGGAGCAATATACCACCAGAAATCCCCAAGTAAGCCCTTCAGTTTTTCAAAACAGTAGAGTCAAAAAGCACATAATATAGCACGGAATGTATTGCCACAACCACCATTTAAGACACCTTAAAGAAAATAGTCAAAAGGCAAGGAACTGAATCCACTTACAAGATGCCAACCTGGCACTGGTATTTCATGGGAACAGCCATTCCACTCTCTGTGATCTACCTCATTATAAAATACTCAATTTAACATCGTATTCCCTCTTTAAATTATACTACTGAACTTTAGATCTAAAGTTAGTCTTCTGCACTAATTAACTCTGCATAGGTTATTTGCTGTCAGGATACAAACTGCTAATCTACTTAAAATACTTCCATATAGGATGCTCTATAGCAAGAATTCCTTTCACCTAAAGACATCCATAGTGAAGTTAGGATTCAGAGCACAAGATCCCCTCTGGAAAAGTCCTGTGGTTCCACAGAGTCACTCCACTTTCCCTTTTACTGATTATGGCTGTACACTCCACTTTCCCTTTTACTGATTACGGCTGTACCCTTCCATCACTAATCTGAAGGATACTCAAACATCTGATGTGTCAACAAAACTAAGGATTTTGTTTCTTTGGGTACACATAGCTTCATTTAATACTTGTACATCCTTTATATATTAATCATAAATACATCCCATAACTCCTCACATTCATCTGGGAAGCCTCATGCAGGAACCACTGCAAAAATAACCCAACAAAGTTCTCTTTTGTACCATGGCAGTTGCTGACATGGCAATCTTATGTTGCCCTCTGTTGCTTAGTTTGAGTTTTCACTTCTCACACACCTAAAGAAGGAGGTTTCTCAAGAGACTGTCTGCCTCCCAGTGCAGGATAAACCACAGATTACTTTACAATTGTGGTTTATCCTAGGTCCTTGTATTAACTCAGCATTTCTTTGCTAAGAGGTCAGAGTCAGTGAAAATGACAGTAGACATCAGATTACCTTACAGATGAGAAACCTACCTACACATACCGGACAGGAGAGGAAGATTAAGTGATTCCTGAGAAAGAGCTATGGAAACAGCAGCAGATTAGTGGAAAACCACCTTACCTGTATGAATTTGTGCACACAAGATAAGTGCACCTCACTTCTCTTTGCATCTTACCCCAGAGGTCCACCTAGCACAGCAGATCTTCAGTCACCACTGCAATAAATACAGGGCCTAAACTGCACAACATCGATATTTGTGCAGAGGGACATGTGAAACGGTGAGGAGTAGTGAAAAAGGAGGGAGGAAACATACAGAGGTACAAGTATTTACAAGAGGTGGCACATCCAGCCTGCTCCCTTATTACTTCATAACCTGGGCACCTTACAGCATTGAGAGCCCCTGGTTTCACCTGGATTCTTTTACTTGCTGGCACAAACATGATTATCCAACATAACCACTTAAAAATATCCTGATTTTGTTTAGTAGAGCACAGCAAGTGAGAATTCCTGTTTCGACTCATGCAGATTTACACACCCTGCTGACTATATACATTAAATAGATATCATATATCAAATGAAGGTTAACTTACCAGGCAAGATAACTGAGAAAGCAACAATAAAAAAGGCTTGAAAAATTAATTACATTTCAGAAGTGCAATGGAGCAAGTTAGGCAATCATACTAGTTGAATATTTGGCTTGGCACCTAAGAACAGATGTGTGCTGTCATTTCTTGCCACAGAATATTTAAGCTCAAACATATGTTCAGCCACAGACCTCGAGAAAAATACCCTGGGAAAATGTAAACTGAAACATAAGGCTGCGTTTCTTTTTCAGAACTAAAAACTCGACATAAATCACCACTGTATCCATTTAAGCATTTAAGTCAAATTAATATTTACCCATGAGCAGGATCCAAAGCTATTGCTCTGGGCTGATCAAGGTCTTGCCAGAAGAGGACTTTTCTAGATGTTCCATTGAGATTAGCTACTTCTATCCTATTTGTTTCTGAATCCGTCCAGTAAAGTTTTTTCCCAATCCAATCACATGCCAGGCCATCCGGGGAAACCAGACCAGAAATGATGACATTCTGCACCACATTCCCAGTTTGGTTAATGTACGTTTGCTTGATGGCTTCTTCACTCACATCTGTCCAGAAAATGATGCCTTGTGAATACTGGAAGTCAACTGCAGCAGCATCCTCTAAACCACTGACCACCACAGTGGACTCCAGCTTTGTGCCTCCAGCATCCACGAGTCGAACATCCCGCCGATTGGCAAAAAGCAGAAAGGGAGATGCTACAGAAGAAAAAAACAACATCATGTTAGTATTACTGGCCTTTACAGATGTCAAAGCACTGAGCATGAATGTGGCAGAGAATGATTTCTTTTGCAAGACCAGCGGGGCAGGCAGTACAGCAGAAGGAACGTGGACGTTTCACGCAAGAGAAAAATGCATGCTACCCAAAAACCTCTTCCTTCCGCATGTCAGGCAAAGGAGTAAAAGACAGAGGGAAGGGCAGGCCCAATTCTGTATCTATGGGATATGGACAGCATCTTCAACATAGTTAAGAGTTCAAACTGAAGCCCTTCAACAATTCCTTCTGTCAACACATAAACCTGCTTTTAGAACAAATTAAGCCTTCATGGTTTCAAAGCTTGGTTGACCGAGCTGAAGTAGTAACAACATACAGAAGGCAAGTTCTGATGCCTTTCAGTAGCAGGTTGGAAGCTAAAAGTACCAAACACACCACCATTAAATGCTCCAAGTGCCCTCCTAGATGGCAAGGACTGTGACAGAGGTTCAGAACTACTGACTTCTCTCCTGCACCACAAGAAAGAAATTCAGTGAAGAGTTTGAAGGAAGACGATGATGTGGGTTGTGGAACTGCTGCTCGCTGTCAGGGGCAGCCAGAGCAAAAGGACAAAGTTTCTTGCTGTTTGAAGCTCTAAGTTGGTGGTGGTGGTAGCTGGACTCCTAGTACTGAACGACAGGGAACCGGCTTTGAAAGGGGAGCTAACTTATGATTGATGCAAAAGGGATGGGAACCTTAAAGACATGCCAAAATTATATCCAGCAGTACCTGCACAAGTTCTAGATCTGTTGTGTGTAAGATTCAGTTGGACAATGACATGACCTTGGTGGATGATGCTGGCATTCACAGACAGAAAGGAAGGAGGTGGGGAGAGAGACCAAGGAGAGGCAAGGAAATGAACCTCGTTGGCTTAGATCTGACAGTATGACAGTAAGACATACAGAAGCAGTAGTAACACTACCAGAGATCTTAGCACAGACAAGATGACTTTTCCATCATACCAGATCTCACCTGCCATTATACTCAGAGTTAAGTTTGTGCTCACAGATGAGGCTGTCCCTCCACAGTCTAATAAGGAGAGAAAAGTGTGAAGGTCTGATTCCTACAATTCCTCCTTCCACTCCCCACACAGAATATTACAACATTCTAGCAGATGGTGACAGTAAAGGATGACCCACCATGGGCACAAGGAGGCATGATACAGAGACAAAGGCATGATTCAGCCCAACTGCTCCTTCCAGAAGAGGACATTAAATAGACACACTGCAGAATGTTCCTTCCCAACTATACCAGACTGACAGTTAAGCTAATCACTTATTTTCTCTCCTAGAAGTGTAGACTGGCTTTTACCCAGCAGTAAACAAGAAAAATAGTTACCTGCAGATATGTCTGAGAAGGCAGCAGCCAATTACAATGATGCCATCATACTGGTCACAGCTGCGAACACCACTGGCAGCTAAGGAAAATGCCAGCTTTTCAGAAAAAGCCACCAGATGCTGGACGCAAGAGAGCTCCCTCAACTTCTCCTCCGATTGCTGAAATCTGGTAGGGATCTTATGTCATCAAATTCAGAAAAAGCCACCAGATGCTGGACGCAAGGGAGCTCCCTCAACTTCTCCTCTGATTGCTGAAGTCTGGTAGGGATCTTATGTCATCAAAGAGCTACTTTTATTTGCCCCTACAGTTTTTCACGGTGAACCCCAGCATTCTTCCTGCTCCTCTCCCCAGTTCTTCTAAGTCAAGTGGCAGCTGCTGCAGTTCTACACCAGTCAACTGACTCTTAGCTTCACATACACTCATTTCACTTGGTGCTGCTGCTTCCAATGCACACCCAGCAGAGTTCCAGTTGCCACTCAACTTGCCACGCTTGCCACTCAACACAAGGAACAACACACGTAACAGAGCAGCAACAACAGATATGTTATTTCATCTTCTATGGCTTCAAGCCTATGACAAACTTCAGTTTCAAACTCATGTTACTGTATATAATGAGAGTTAGCTCTTCATACTGTCTTTCAGTTTCAGTTCCTCCTGCACTTCTAAAAGACAGTTTCTGTGATGTCTGAGTTGCAGGTCTGCTGTGCTGGCAGCCCTGCCATATGCTCTTGCCTTTTTCGTGAACCCTGGCTCCAGCTGCATGCTCCCCGGAGAGTGGTGTGTGCCACTGCATGGGCCGAAGTGAAGTACACCTCTGACAACAGCTTTTGCATTTACGTGCAGGCCAAAAACAACTTGATTTCAGATGAAATTAAAAGCATGCATAAAAAATCAGCCTTTTTATTATTATTCTGCATGGCCTCTTTCTTCCCCAAATCAGGAAAGATTCCTCCTCTTTTCTGGAGGAAGTGTATGCTGAAGAAAGCAATAAGGAAAATTAAATCAGTTGGTCATTTTAGTGAGGATTTCGGACAGCAAAGACACAGACAACTGTTATCACAAATGTTTCACTGCAAATGCAATATCTGTATTTTGTACAGCATGTAACTCAAGAGAGTTTATACAGCTTGAGGAGAATTATTTGTTAAGAAATGAAGTCTCAGTATCACTTCTGTCTCATTTCCCAACTTGCCACGTCTTCCTCTCATTTTTAAAAACACCAGGAATAGTATCATGAAAGCCCGACAGGTTAGGTATCGAAAACAGAAGAAAAAATGTCTAGAATTCAAAGTGCTGGTTTTCTTCTCTGCAACGCATCGGTTCCCCATAATCATGCCTATTTTCAGTGGCACTGCACCAAACCGCTTGAACACTTGGAAAGTTTGACGTCAGTGGGCTCTGTTTAAGTCACAAGTTCTCTGAGGCAGAGAACTTCTCAAGTTATGCACATTGACTCACAAAACCAGCCCTATATCCAGCCAAAGATCAAAGCCACAAAAGTCTATGTACAAATTTTTTAAAAATATTGTTCCAAAAATGTGTTTTGAGGAATATTAATAATGGCTTTTCATACAGACCTTCCCATGCTGAAGCCATTATTAAAGCATTATTAACGCTCAGGAAAATGGAACCTGAAACACCGAGTCAAACCAACAGAGGAACACAACAGCTGCTTAACAAAGACCAGATATGAACAATGTCCAATCCAATCAAGTCTTAATATTATTCCAGCTCTCCATCCCTTTCAAGAGATTTCTTCCCCACTGATGCACACAGCAGAGCAACACAGCACGCAGATAACTCATCAACCACTGTGTTTTCTGTCATTTCGGTGATCCAGACTCATCCTGATTCGAGTGCAGCCGCACTGCGTCGGCTATGAACACCAAGTGGGGAAATCAAACTGCCCTGCTTGCAATTGTATCAGAATTCTACTGTGTTTATACACTGATGTAAACGGATTGATTATTGAAAGTGGCCAGAGTTTATCCCTTTTAAGAACAAATGAGTATTCAGTTTCCCTTGGAAAAAATAAGAGATAAGGCAGAGCTCTGATTTTAAAAACCATATTCACTTCTCTGCTTCTCCCTGCCAACCTATTTTCTTCAGTCCAAATTTTATAAAGAATGGTTGCAGAGCCCTTTCAGAGCATAACTGGTCTAAAGAAAACAGAACAAAACCCCAAACATGCATGCATAAAATACCAAAACCAAACCAAACCAAACCAAACAACAACAACAACAACAACAACCACCACCACCACCCCAAACAAAACCATAAACCCAAAAATCCCTAAATCAGTGGTCAAAACAAGTAACTGGTTCTCAGCACCGATTCTTGCCTGGAATACTGCTGAAGAAACACAGGAACTCCCAGCTTTAACAATAGTGCATAAGTCAGAAGAGTGACTAAATTCTCTGTTTCCACGGTGTCCCATTTATCACATCAGGTGTGAATGGGATGGCTCACCAGCAGGCAAAGTCAGCTCTAGTAACTCTGCAGCTTTGACTAATACAATCCCCAAGAAGTCCCAAGAAGAGTTCAGAAAAGTATTCAAATTTCCAGCTTTCCCAGTTAATAAGCAGTAAATCTGAAAAGGAAACCAAGAAAGCAGATGCCTTTCTAGAAGGACAGATGCACAGCACTTGCAATCACAGAATCGTAAAACCATTGTGTTGGAAAAGTCTTTCAAGATCATCAAGTTCAATCAATCAATCATCAGCACTAATAAGTCCACTGCTACACCATGACTCCAAGACCAACATCTAGTTGTCTTTTAAACACCTCCAGGGATGGTGACTCAACCCTTACAGTAAAGAAATTCCTCCTAATATCCAACCTAAACCTCCTCTGGTGCAACTTGTCCTGTCACTAGCTACCAGGGAGAAGAGACTGAACCCCACCTTGCTACAACCTCCTGTCAGGTAGTTGTAGAGGGTGATACGGTCTCCCCTCAACCTCCTTCTTCTCCAGACTAAACAACCTCAGCTCCCTCAGATGCTCCTCATAAGACTTGTGCTCTAAACCCTTCACCAACTTTGCTGCCCTTCTCTGGCCATGCTCCGGTGCCTCCATTACCTTCTTGTAGTGAGGGGTCCAAAACTGAACACAGTATTTGCAACATGGCCTCACCAGTGCGGAGTACAGCGGCAGGGTTACTGCCCTAGTTCTGCTGG
>NW_010171072.1:0-5633 GCF_000695765.1 Mesitornis unicolor | reverse complement strand
AGGAGGCTGTTGGTCTTCTTGGCCGCCTGAGCACACTGCTGGCTCACATTCAGTCAACTGTCACCCAACACCCTCAGGTTCTTCTCCATCCAGCCACTCTTCCTCAAGCCTGCAGTGTTACATGGGGTTGTTGTGACCCAAGTGCAGGACCTGGCATTTGGCCTTGTTAAACCTCATGCAATTGATCCTCCCAGAGGGTTCTGCCAACCAAGTCCCTAAACAGACTGAAGTCTGCCCGCCAGAAGTCCAAAGTGGCAGTTCTGTTAGCTCCCCTCCTTGCTTCTCCAAGCATTGAAAACTCTATCATTTCCTGATCACTGTGCCCAAGACAGCCTCCAACCATCACATCCCCCCACAAGACCTTCTCTGTTTGCAAACAGCAGGTCCAGCAGGGTGCCTTCCCCATTGGTTCATAGTTCATTTGGTTTGTTCATTTAGTTTCATAGAATGACTAAACTCAACAGTTGAGCAATTCAAAACACACATTCATACTCCATGTGATTATACCCAACAGGTTTTTTAAGGCATTAGAATGAGAAACAAAGAAAGCTCAAAAAGTAACAAAACAAATGGCACAGAGCAAAAAGTTGATGTGTTGTGCCATCGACAGAACAACCTAGAGATTCAAGATCATCCCACTGAAACACAGTGCAAGTTTGTTTTGAATCCCACATGTATGAAAAACCGAATGCTCATTTCAAACAATGTGCAGACCAATCTCCCTTCAAATCATGCTGCCTTCTCAATCCTGAGCTTGAAGCTCCAGAGAACACTCTTCTCCTTGGTGCATTTAATTCTTTACTGCACAACTCTTGACAAGACAAACTGGAAGGCCAGATAACAGCAGTTTCTGAGGAGAGAGATAGAGGGAAGGGGAAGACCCAAAAACAACTAGTAACAAAACTACCATTGATCTTCAAATGAGCTTATCTGTTACACAAGTGGCAATATCCACTTGAGAAATATGTGCTTAAGAAACTTTTCCACGGTCAGAAAGACAGGGGACACTCAAAGGAACACTCAGTGTTATGCTCTATTTTGATCAGCAAGACTCCAAACAACTGCAGACACCAACTTCTGTTCTGAAAAGAGAAAAGAATGATGGATGGAACAGGATGAATGTGAAGGACAAACTGTTTACATCCAGTCTGTCACTGCCCATTTGAAAGGACAGCATTTTACAACACTTAAAAATTCTGTGCATAGCTGAAGTTCAGCATCCTTTGACAAAGCAAAAACATAATCTGAAATCCCACAAATTATCAAATGATCTCTAAACAGATAACAACCTAAACTGTAAAAAGGTACGGACTTCTTGCAGTAGCTCTACAGTCTCATTTGGATCATGCAGTACTTGATCAGGAATACCTCATTCTAGAAAGACACATTATTTCTATTCAAAAAAACACCAATTTTGCGGTGGTTTTCTGCTAACTGGAAAACACACGCTTGACTTCATAATGGAGCTGTCTACACAGAGGCTTACTGCACAACAGTGTGAAAATACAGCTTCTCATCAGGGTATTAACGGGAGAAACTGGAGAAAAGGAAACACTCCGGTGCTTCAAGCTGGTTAAGAATCAAGCATGGGTTCAATTTCCAGCCTTGCTCTTGGGAGCTGTCTACACAGAGGCTTACTGCACAACAGTGTGAAAATACAGCTTCTCATCAGGGTATTAACGGGAGAAACTGGAGAAAAGGAAACACTCCTGGTGCTTCAAGCTGGTTAAGAATCAAGCACGGGTTCAATTTCCAGCTTTGCTCTTGAATGCGTCTTGAGTGTTCTTGGGCAAATCTTCTGTTCCTTGTCTGTGTTACATTAGTGAATTTTAATTGCTTTACCTGCATCAGGAAGCTGTCTTGTGCAGACATAATATAAGACTGGAGGATATGTACACTTAATGTATAATTCATTTGGTTGACCAGTACAAACAGTATCAGTTTTAGCACACCTACCACAGTTCCCTCGCCACCGTCTTTATCACATTCGTAAGCAATACAAAAAAGCACCTTTTTAAATGCATTGAGGCTTACACTCCTCCGCACTTCACCATACACAAAAAGGCAGCAATGATTCTTTTTCTCTGCCTTCCATCCATCTCTGTTAAAACTATAAGCTCTATGAAGTATAGAAAGTCTACCGACATCTGCCCTGCTGTAACTCCCTTCCACTAGCACAGGCCAGTGTGTCGCTTCTCAATTCAGCCATTAACTTCCAGTTTTTGTTTTAATTCTGCCAATCCCACCTATAGCACTTAAATTTTATGAAGTGCTTCAGGGACACCTGTTAGCTCCAGCAAAGTGATGTGGGACAACCAGCTAAAAATGGCACTGTATGATCTTTGCTATTAGTTTCAGTAATAGTTCTGAAAAACAGTTTGACAAGGCTTAACTCATTTACGTATTAAGACTTAGATGATGATGAATTATCATCAACACAGCATTTGTCACCAGTCAGCTGTAAAGCTGCAACAGTTCTAAGACAAGCTGAGCAAGGCAGTTTTTAAAAGTTGCATTCATGCTACTGCTTCATACTGGGTGATATGCCCACATTTTGTCTCCTTCCTCTTAAAGCCAAAATAGAAAGACATCAGAATACCAGGGCACATATATGACTTCAACTCTTGAAAGCACCAGAAGTGCAGAACACACGTAAGTCCTCTGCATTAGCACAGGAGAAAAGCCTTACTTAACAGTTCTTCAACCAGTTAACTGGGCTAAAGGTCACAGAAAGGTTTAACTGCACTTTTAAGAACAGTGCCCAAGGATCTTGGGAGCCTGGTACACAACATAAAATTAAGATCCCATTTTAATAAGCATAGAAGCTAAAATAGCCGTCCAAAATTACAGTATGCGCATCAACTTACTATTTTAAACATTATTTAAATTCTTAACAGGACAAACGCATAGGGGACCTCAGTGGTTAAGCCATCTGTACTGCTGGACGGAGAGAGCAGCATATAATTCTCGCAGCAGTCAATGTCTCAGACCGCAAAAATATTCATTATTAAGGAACAAATCAACCTCCCCACCACCCCTGCCACAGGCACACAAGATGGTAAGAAACAAACATGTCAAAACTTTTGCACCCAAGGGTGTACAGTGTTATGGAAACTCAAAGAAAGGATATTGAGTAAGCACACCCCAGCTTTCCATACTTCAAAAGAGCTGCTATGCAGAAACAAGACCATGTAGGTAGGGTCCTAGCAGCCATAAATCAATTGCAGAAACTGGTTCTACAGCAAAATGTGATCCCTCTTGTCCAGCTCTAACTTCTGCGGCATAAGGAGACTTAAACTATTGATGTATAGCATAAAGCTCCCTCCAAACATTTAGAGAAGAAAGTTATTCCACATGTTGTCACTCTTTTGGGTGTTATCCTCATTTTTCATGGCTTAGCTCAAGGGGAGAGAGACAGCAGCTGGTGACAGCAGGAAGCTCATGTGCCAGGACACACAGACACTACTGGAGCCATAGAGATGCAGGAAAGGAGGTAAAAAGGAGAGAGATTCAGTCATGGAAGAGAAAAGAAGATAATCAAGAGTTTAGCCAAACCTGTCTCCTAAAATCAAGCACAGCTAAAAAACGCAGTCTGACACCTTGCTAGGCAAGAAGGGAATACAGCATGCACAAGGGAATATAGCATGCACAAATTCCACAGATACATGAGTCTATTTTACTTTTTTAATGCAACTATATATTTAGCAGGAAAAAAAACAACAAACATTTATCTCTTAAATAGTCTAAGCTCTGCATTGTGGACCCCAGTTGGTTTGACTGGCAGCTGCTGCTGCAGAGAATCTGACATCATCAACTTCAAAAGAGAGATTAAACGTTGATCTTCCTGTACGAACTGCACATACTCAGCCCGGGTTTAGATTTACCAGGTACAATCCAAAGAGCAGAGGGCTATTCCTTTCACCCCCAAAACACAGGACTGTAGATTAGATGAATTCCCAGTGAAATTACTAAATCATACAATATTCTTGCTGCAACACAGAGGTAGGCGGCAGCAGTTTGTAGAGTGCAGAACTAAAAAAATCAGGGCGCCTCAGTTTCACGTCCACATTCCTTCCAGCCCAAACCATTCTCTAAACCCCCTTGAGCAGGTGCTTCAGCCCAATGATTTGTAAAAATCATTCCACCTACTACAAACACACCCTTCCTTCTGCTGTTCATTATTGCAAAGGGCTGCCACGAAGCCTCCTCATGCTTGAGCAAGGCATTTGAAGATCTTCCAAAAAACAGAGCTCAGTGGACAGAACTCCCCATACCGTATTATAGGGGTGTGGGGCTGCTTGTTTTTATGCTTCTGTTTACACAAAATGTTTTTAAAACTCCCTCAGTAACATAATACTCACATTGCTGTTTCTGTTGTCCAGCTGGAACAGATGAATTTAGTAGATTTACCAAATACTAATGATGAAATATTGTTAGATAAACTGCTGACTACCTTTCTTTATTTATTTTTCTATAAACAAGCAGTAGGTTTTAAGACCATGTTATATTTTCTGGATTGTGTAGGGTTCCCCCAAAGTAATGACAGGATTTTAGGAAGACAAGAGATTTACTTCAGACTGGTGGTTTTGTTTGGCAGCCTACAGTTTTTAAATAATAATGTTAGCAGTAACAACAAAATATAGCACTGATTATATACCATTTCATCTCCATTAGCTGAATTATTTCATTTTCCTTGGTCAAGAGAGGCCAAAGGATTTCTCTGAAGAGCATGCTCTGAAGAAGTCCAGCAAAGGCACTTTATACAAATTATTAATTTGTTTTGCAAAACCACTACCATGGACTTCCAGAGAGTCCCTTGGAGACAGTCCTGACAGGCAAAATAAATGCGAAGGGGCTGGGGACAGTGATATATATGAGAAGGAAGTCTTAAAGGTGCAGGAGCAGGCTGTCCCCATGTGCTGTACGACGAACTGGCAGTGAAGACAACTGGCCTGGCTGAACTTTTCAGCTTTTGCTGAAAGTCAGGAAAAAAAGGAGAGTCTGCCACTTTTGGAAGAAGGGGCAGGCAACACAAGAAGAGAACAGGCATCTCGCTAGGTCATACAGACAGAAAGTCAGGCAAAAGCCCAGCTAGAAGTCAATCTGGCCTCTGTCGTAAGGGATAATAGAAAAGTGATTTTAGAAATATCTTAAGGAAAAAAAAATAGCCAAAGAGAACCTCTATCTTTTAGTGGATGCGTGGGGAAACACTGCCACCAAGGAAGAGGAAACGGCATGGAACTTAATGCCTTCTTTGCCTCAGTCTTCAATAGTCAGACCAGTTATCCTCAAGGTATTCAGCCCCCTGAGCTGGAAGACAGGGACGGAGAGCAGAATAAACCACCCATAATCCAGAAGGAAGCAGTTAATGAGCTGCAATGCCACCTGGACAGACACAAGGCTATGGGGCCAGAGGGGATCCATCCAAGAGAACTGAGGGAGCTCACGGAGGAGCTTGCCAAGCCACTCTCCATCATTTCTTCTGGATGTCACACTCAGAGAGTTGTTGTCAATGGCTCAATGTCCAAAGGGAGAGCAGTGACGAGTGGTTTTCCCCAGGGATTGGTACTGGGACCAATACTGCTTAGCATCTTTGTCGATAATGTGGACAGTGGGATCAAGTGCACCCTCAG
>NW_010171071.1:15953-16540 GCF_000695765.1 Mesitornis unicolor | reverse complement strand
TTCAGGCTGGTAACACTTAAACCATAACAGGAAGGGCTATGTAGATAAAAGCTACCTGAAAATATCCCTCAGCTTCAATGTCAGACCCACCTCAGACCAGGGCCAAGCCAATCAGTGTCCCTGTGAATTCAGAAATATTTAATGGGGGTACAGGGCACGCCCTCTCTCTCTCTCTTGCACTAGTCCTGACCAGTACAGGCCCAGACGCAGGTCGTGCAGCCCTGGCTGTGGCTGGACTGTCCTGTCCCCAACTTAAACTCAAGCCCTGCTGCAGCTGTAGCGCAAAAGAGAGAGCTGGGAACTCTTCAGAACCATCAAAAGGAACCTGCAGTGGAGAAAGGAGTGAGACCTGGGGAGAATAACTGTGCAAAAACACCAAGGTCGGTTGAAGAAAGAAAGGAGAGGGAGGAGTAGGATGAGGAGACATGTGGAGACAAAGTTCCTCCTGCAACCTGTGGTGAGAGTGTAGATCAACCTGCCTGCAGCCCATGGAGGTTCACCAGTGAGGAAGAGCCACATGAGAAGGTGGCTGCTTCTGAAGAAGCCGTGACTCTGGACAGTGTGTGCTGGAGCAGTTCATGAGTGAA
>NW_010171071.1:7975-15871 GCF_000695765.1 Mesitornis unicolor | reverse complement strand
GCTTCGAAAAGTTGATACTGAGTGGTGACCTCTCTAACATTTATAAATTTGTAAAGGGTGAGTGTCAGAAGGATGGAGCTAGGCTTTTCTCTCTGATGTCAAATGATAGGACAAGGGGTAATGGGTGCAAGCTGAAGCATAGGAGGTTCAACCTGAAGATAAGGAAAAACTATTTTACTGTGAGGGTGACAGAGCACTGAACAGGCTGCCCAGAGAGGCTGAGGAGTCTCCTTCTCTGGAGACATTCAAAACCTACCTGGAAGCGGGACTGGATGATCTTTTGAAGTCCCTTCCAACTCCTAATATTCTGTCATTCTGTGATTCTGTGACTTGGGCTGAAGCAGTTCATACGTGAGAGAACTGCAGCTGTGTGTATACCCACATTTAGACTTTTGTGGAGGGCTTTCCTCCTGTGGGAAGGGTGCCACGTGGAAGCAGAGGAAGAGTGGGAGAGGCCTTCTTCTGCTGCTGAAGTGGAAGGAGCAGCAGATACTGCATGAGATGAACTGACTGCAACCCCCATTCCCATTCCCCAGCGCATCTGGGCAAAGTGGGGGAGGTGAAGAACACAGAAACAAGTTGAGCCCTGGCAGAATGGAGAGGTGAGGGGAAGGTGTTTTGGCTTTAAGATCTGGTTGTACCTCTCACTGTTCTACTCTGATGTTAATGGTAACAAATTAAAATTGTTTTGTTTTTCTCCCTATGATTAGTTTGTCTTTTGCCCATGATGGTGAAGTGGTGAGAGCCCTCCCAGTCCTTATTTTGTCTAGTCCCCTTTTTGGGGCATTGTGGTGGTCAGTTGGACACTGGACCTAAATCAGAACAGAAGAACAAAATCTCACAAAAGAGTATTTCCTTTAAAAAAAACACTTAGCTTGAATATGATGAATGATAAGGAATTTCACCAGAAAATCTAAGCACGTGATTCTTCCAATAAAATCAAGGTAAACCAAAATTACTAACAAAGTCCTTTGTTAATTTTTCTCTGGATCATACAGATTCCTGTGTAGATTTGGGTCTTAACATTACGTGTTACCACAGGTATTTTTTTTTTACTAGTTATATTTCTGCTACTGCGTCTTTATGACGAAGCATAAGTTATACTTCTGTGTAAATAACAAATGACAGAATGTAATTTTGTTGATAGCCATGTCTACTTGCTTTATATAAAAGCATTCCTGAGATCCAATTAAATTATGTTAAATTATTCATTGTAATTATGTTTCATTTCAGGACCTACAATTATAGGAGCTAATACTGGTTAGGTTTCACTTATATAATTTACAAAAGAACTCATCAGTTGTAATACAACCATGTAACCTCTCCACATGAAATTTCAGTGTGCTAAGAATAAATGGTATTCCTCAGAGGTAGGAAACTGTTCAGCAGTGGCCACAGGTACTGACTGCTTATAATTGCAAAGTAGATAATGAGTCCTGTGCTGTGACAAGTAAAACTTTGAATTTTCAATGTGTAGTTTGAATAATTCTGACATTGACAAGTTTGATTTTTTAATGGTGCAAGGAGGTACTAATTTCTGTTTTCCAAACCATTCTCTGCCTAAAAGCATTAAGTTTATCCTTGATGAGAAGTATCTTCCTCAGTTTTTCAAAAAGATAATGTCATAAAATTAGTTAGCAATATCATCTAAAGTTATCTGTGTATCAACAACAGTTTTTACTTAAAGAATATCAGTGAGACCTGAGAATAAGTCATCTTGTAAGCAGAAAGAAGCTGAGTATTGCAGGCAGATCAGTGTATTGCAAATAGCAGGCTGTTGTAACCGTGTTCTACCACATTTTAAGTGTGAATGAGATAATAATTAGCTGCACCACCTCTCTGCATTGCATTTGAGAGCAACAATAATACAGTTGTGGATCTTGAACAACTTTTAACTAGAGTAGCTTCAATCTATTCAAAGACAGCCAGAAATGCTAAACTGCTAATGTTAATAATAATGTAACTCTTTGCCTATGATTTCTTTTCTCAGTAAAATTTAAGACATGGATATCAGTATTCAATTGCAGTTAAATGGCTGAAATGAATTATTAATGGACTATAAATGTGTGTAAAAGGTGAGAGAAGGAGAAAAGAGATAAAATACGGGCTTTAGGGCAATTTTCTGAAATACACGTGATATTCCGGTATGTGTTATAAATAATGGGCTGTAGCAAGGAAGGAAATGCACAAAGGTGCTGCCATCAACATTCTTATATCTTCTGTAAATGATCTTCACCATAGAGCTATGGTCATCAAGCGCAGCTGTAGGACAAACCTCTACCTTAGTGTAACCCAGTGCTGCCTGGTATCTTGCCCTATGCTCTTACATCACAGGGAAAACAAAGGTTATTACAGTTTCTATACAATGACAGTTGTGATTTAGTAATACATTGATATCTAGAGCTCTTCAGCTGCATGACCCAAAACATGAATCCATTCAAATTTGTCCAACAGTTTCAATGGGTTAACTTTTTTCTTGCAGGTCTTATGCTTTGCAGCTGACATAAACCCAGTATAAACTCGTAATTACATGGTTAACGTTAGAATCACTGATAAGACCAGTGAATTGATATTAAATGGTATGCAATAAGTATCATTCCTGTGTTTATCCAGCAGTCAAGAGTCCTGATAATTTAAAAAACAAACAAACAAGCAACAAAAACAACAAACAAACAAAAACAGAAAGAAAATGCATGGCCAGAGAGGCTGGATATTAGGGAAAGCTTTCCTCCCAAGAGCACAGCTGGGAAACAGGACTGAGGCCCACGGAGGTGGTGCCATCTCCCTCCTTGGAGGGTTTCCAGCCTCCAGAGGGTGAAGCCCTGGGCAGCCTGGTCTGATCCTATGGCTGAGCCTGCTCTGAATAAGGAGTTGGACTAGATGCTGGATGGCCTGAAATGTTCTTTGGTCCCTGAGCTCAGCATTGCAGGGCACCTTGTCTGCAGATGTGCCCAAACACTGCTAACTTAACTGAAAGGCCAGCAGGGGTGAAGGCAGTCCTTCATTAAGAGTCGGCTTAACTGCAGGGATAACTGGTTTATACCTTGCTCTGTGACTGCCAACTTCAGTAAACCACCAGACTGTTTATATATATTGGTCTGTTATATTCTTGTCATGTTGTTTCTGAAGATATCAGTTATGGGCCATAAAAGGCCATTTTTCAGCTCTTTTAATTGCTTCTCCCCAGCTTTCATGCTGATAAGGAACTATTAGCTGCTAATGTGTTTTCCCCTACAAATTTCTGAAAATATACCTATTGTCACAGTTTCCACTAGCTTCTAGTGCATTATTTTCTCAGTTTTTTCAGTTTATGGCC
This sequence comes from Mesitornis unicolor, assembly GCF_000695765.1. Taxonomy (NCBI): domain Eukaryota; kingdom Metazoa; phylum Chordata; class Aves; order Mesitornithiformes; family Mesitornithidae; genus Mesitornis; species Mesitornis unicolor. The sequence goes on along the minus strand of NW_010171071.1, from coordinate 12,555 downwards.
CCTTCAGTGTTTGATCCACAGTTCCTATTCAATACACATATAGTATGTCTTATTTTGCAATTTGAAATACATTGAAATGAGATTTACAGTTTTCATCACTTTTGCTTTGTGGATTCGTTTATGACTTTGAATTGTTGTTTTCTCCCTTTCACACACTGTTGTGTGCTCTCAATGGCAGCCGGTGAAAGCAGAGATGATCAGTTCCTTAAAGAAACAAGATATCAAGGAAAACTCATATCAATGCACTGTTTGGAGGCACTGGTTGTAGCATATAAAAGGATTTGCATACTGATCTTTCTCTGTAAATTAACTTCTAGTGAAGTAATTTTGCAAGATGAAGTTATTTGAAACTACCAGAGTCCATATAGATCTAAAGTAAGCTCTTGGTGCTAAGTAAATAATTGTTTTATATTGTTGTTACAGGCACTGTGTGAATGGATGCATATAAAATTATTTATCAGATATGTATGTGTATGTTTTTGTGACAAGGATCAAAAATATCATCAGAATCAAGCTGATCTTTATTTTTAAAACAAATTCTTATATTGGAAAACTATGTGTTTGATGTAGCTGCAAATGGCAATATTCCTTTGTATTATCGGTGTTCCTTCAAATTTTTTTTTCTGTTGGTTTTCTTTTTTTGGTATTGCTCTACATATATGATCCGCAATAAAGTCAGAAGACAAAATTCTCTAGGAAAAGCTACTAATTAATCTTATGTTTTTCTAACACTTTCCACTTCCAGGTTGTTGAAATTAGATTTTTAAGGAAAGTTTAATGTTACTGAAAAAGTGTTCAGGTGGCACTGCTATTCTTGTGTGATTGCAGAATAGTGCTTGCTAGTCTTAATCTGGTTTTGGGACACCACAATAAAACACCTCCCCTACTTTCAAGTTCTTAAACATTTTCAGGGGAGAGATAGCAAATTAGGATTTTGTGACTGTTGTTTTAATAAATATTTCTTATTGTAGTATACAATGCTACAGAAACCTTAAGGCAAGACAGTGAAAAGAAACTGTTTAATAGTCAAGAATTTTACTTTTAATAGCTAAAACTAAGTGAAAATAAAATGTCATAAGAAATTTCATTCTTTATTTAATAGTTCATGTAATATTGTTTTATTTCTTGATTTGTTAGATAACTAACACACCTATTGCCTAGAGCTTAAACTATGGATATTATATTTAATTCTTACTTCCATACATGAAAGCTGATTAATAAAAAACAGTTACTGTCTTGTAGAAGGAATACATTAAATTTTTATGTACTTTCTGAAAGCTTTTTGGATTTCAGACAGAATTCAAATCATAAATCTAAATCAAGATCAGGCTCCTCAACTTCTACCCACACTTGAAGGGCAAAACAAGGGCTTCATTTTCCCCCACAGCAAGTGTCTCAAGCATTGAGTCTGAACATCTCTAGATACTAAATAGTTCACTTTATGTCCTCTCTTTCTCTCCTTTTCTTACCCCTGTTTTGTTCACTCCTGTTATTGTAGCTTTTAAAGAATTTCCCTTTTATTCTCTCAAAGAGGGGTAAATAAGAATAAAATGTAATATCTTTTCAGGGATAGTACTATCTGAGGGATTTTGCTGATTTGTTAAATCATACCTGAAAACATTTTTGTTGGCTCTCAGGTGTGCATTTGATAGTAGGAGTATATAGCATCTTTGCTGCTGAAAGTAATGTGACAAAATCAGTATCTTCTGTTATAGTCCTTGTTTCCACTGCTTTTGATTAAATACAAAGCAACAAGCAAATTCTTATTTAACAACTTCTCTGCAATGAAGATAAATGTAGCTGAAGTGCTTATAGGCTGAATTTCTGCTCACATAGGGATGCTTTCTGTCCCTGTTTGCAATTTAATAAGGTCAACCTCTGGCTCATCACTCCCACAGAATTGCTCTGTGGCTCAGTGAGGTCAAGTAAGGGAAGAGATAACCACTGTACTCAAAAAGCTTGTTAGAGGAATACTTTCAATACAGAGGATGCAAAGACCTATCTCTCATTTGAGCTTTCCAAGGGTTTGTACTCCTGCCTAGACAAGTTTGAACCTTGGTGATAAAAGGAAACACGGAAACACTTAAAAGCCAGCTTATGCATACATCTGCATTTATGGTTGAGTGTGACAGAGACACAGTTGCTATGCTTTTAATTTACCTGTTCAACCGTATCAGATTTACCTAGGATTTACCTAGAATGATAAAAAAGGAGAGTTTAATCAGGTAGTCATGGGGCAGTGCATGCCATAAAACAACTGGGAACCTGGTGTAAAGGACATTGTGGCATGAATTGGTAAGAATGACTACACATCTATTTGTTCCCTGTTGTTTGTCTCCACATGAAATAAGGTGACGAATAACTCCCGGACAAGCCTGACCGGTGACCACTGTAAGTCCTGGTAATTGAAGACATTTAATTATTCCTAGAGGATGTAGTCTATGCCATGCACTGCTCAAGACCTTAATGTAATTGCCTATGCAATATATTAAAATGATGAGATCTGTTTCTGCTCCCAGATCACCAAACATACCTGTGAATGTGTTGCTCTTCTTTTCTCTCTCTTTCTTCTTCTTCCACTTTTAAAAGGTTTATTTGAGCTATAAATTCTTTCTGAAGTGCAGTGCCAGAATATCAGGAGCTGCTTTTTGTCTCCTCTAACTCAACTCTAACCTGAAGAGGTATCACCCTCGCCTCAAGAAGTTTTTTACTTTTGAGAAATTCTGAGAAAGGAAGGAAGCACTGGGTTTCATGCTGCAAGGTACTGTGTACGAGAGGAGTATGGGAATGTACCTCTTTCAAGGCTGTCATAAACCTTTTGTCTGCTACTGTTAAGTGGGAGCAAAGTCTTTCAGTACTTCGTAGAATAAAACTGATACATACAATAGGTATGATTTTCAAAAGAAGGACAGGCAGGGAAGAAAAGAAAAAGTAATTCATATTTGGCACAAAAAAGCTCCCTTTTACTTGAGCTGAAATTTACTCAGTTGTTACTACTACATAGAAAACATATTGAAATCCTGTTCCATTACTTTTCTAAATGTCAAGAATATTTTTCCTGAAACTTGTGCCAGCACTCACATATATACTCATGTCTTTTTCTGGTTTTGACTTAAAGTTCTAAATGGCTTCTCAAAAATGCAGTTCATGACACATTTCTTACACTGTCAGAGACCCTCAGAATAACCATTCATCTGCTTCTACTTCAATGAACAAGCAATGAATGCTGCAAAAGTTTTATGAAACAAAAATGAGATACTATACAGCAATCAATTCTGTGCTTTTATGGTTGCTGAATACTTTCGCTTTTGTTTGTAAATGAGCTGTCTTCAGTATCCATCTTCCTATTTCTCCATTCGTTGCAGTCATATTTTATATAAGAAAAAATGTACAGCTTTCCAAATAGCTGATCCTGTTCTGTTTCACTCAAATCTTGCAGACAGGAGAATGGAATATTTATTTTACCAAAAGCTTTGTACTGGAGATAGACTTATCCATTAACACTTTGCATCCATCCTGCCATCATTCTATGTTGGAAAAATACTAAAAGTAGCTATTGTAGAAGTTTAAGCAGGTAAAGTATTGCCAGTATGGTTTGGACTTGTATTGATTTTTCCTTTGAAAACTAGTGTAATGTTCATATTGCTATAGTTCTCTTAATTCAGTTTGACCTCAGCTGAGGAGATAAGATAGACCTTAATATCAACAAAAATCTATGTAGCACAGTTCAGTTAAACCACAGATTATTTTTATTTCACTTTTCATTTCTTATTTTGTTGTTTAGATAGAATTTTCAGTAACAAACTGAGGCTGTATATCATATACTTGTGGGTGGAGTAAGCATTCTGTTACCTGGTTTCCTGATTAGCAGCTCTATCTGTAACTACTGGGGACTCTGCAAATAACAAGTGGGTTTTTTTGACTAAAACTCCTGTGACATAACAAAGTACTGTTCTTATTGGGAAGACTGGGAAATGAACAGTGTTATTAACTGTGACTTATGCCAAGCTGCAGGAAATTTCATCATTCAAATGACTTGCAGAAGCAATGAGAGCTGTGAGCTGGTCCAACAGACAAGCCTGGCTGTTTAACCAAACAAGTGTGTGGATTGAAATATGCTTGAATAATGGTCTAAGAGATCACTATGGCAAAATTCCAAACCTTCATACTTCTCTTTTTTATACTTCACAGTGTTTTTTTGCCTGCTGAGATTGAGATGGAGAGCAACAGTACAGTCAAAGTCTAAGTTAACATAGGAAGAAACTTCCATGCATATCAAAACCAAAGCATTGATGCTCATTTTCTTTCTTCTCTGTTGTGTTTTAAATTCCAGTTTAATTATGGAGACTCTTCTAAGCACATCTACTTGATAGAGCATTGCCAGTCTGGCAGCCATGTTCATGAAAATGTCAGGCCCTGAAGAATTATTTTTAAGTTTTTATGTGTTGTCTGCTCAGACACACAGGATGATTTATACCAAGCTTTCTCTGAAACCACGGATTGAGAACTACAGTTTTAATTGCTGTTGACAACACTCTAGCTGATCATAGCAACTGGTGGAGTAAAGCAGATGTCTTTCA
>NW_010171071.1:0-7944 GCF_000695765.1 Mesitornis unicolor | reverse complement strand
CAGGGCAGAGAGGAAACCCCCCCACCACAGTTTGCCAGTGACCAACGTGGCACCATCTGCACAATGAAGGGTCCTGTGCCAGAGTGATGGAGTCATTCTGAAGGGTATCTCACATAATTTCTTCTGTTTTGTCATTCGAGAATTTCTAGTTCCCTGGTAAGAAAGCTGGAAAAACAAAGATGCTATAGAAATAAAGATATTTTCTGAAGGGGAGAGAGGATGTGAACTTTCTTCTGTACACCACAATAAATAGAACAATAACGTTTGCTCTTTTCTAACAAGCAACTCTTGGGGTTAACTAAAAGGGAATTAAGACTAAGATATGTGAGGCATGAAGAATGAAAATCTGTATCAAACAGAAAAAGTTGGAATACCAGGCACAAAAGCAAAATCACTGTAAAAGGATAAGAAAAGTTTAATAGACTGTGTTAAATGCACTTTGTTTCCTCCTGAAGTGTTACAGAAATTGTTTACTTTAGCCAGTTTTTTTGCCTATATATATCTTTTTTTCTTCTCTTCAGCTGTAGTAGCAAATGACACGGAATCAGGCAAGCCCCTTTTTCACCTTTTTTTATCTGTGTTCTGAACTCTGTTAAATATTATTTCCTCTGAAGAAATTTACTTTTTACTTAATTTTTCTGAACAAAACACATTTTAACTACCATTTTAATGATCTTCACCGAACTTGAAAAACTTTTGACTGTTCATTGCCTCACAGAGTTGTCAATCCAACAATATTAAGTAAATGATCTAATTGGAAGAATTGTGAGAAGTTACTCATGGCATTTTGTTCACATTTTGAAATGTATGGCAATGCATCAGGAATATTCAATCTAGGTCACTTTATTGAAAACATAATTTGTTCTTTGACCTTTAGCTCCTAATTTCCATTCTGAAGAGTTACTCACATATTGTGGTTTGAAGGAAAGATCTCAAACCACACTGAGTTAGGTGAGAGTGGAAACATTTAACTCTCCCGGAAAACAAAGTGAAAACTATTCCCTTGCCCGTTCTATTCCCATTCCTTCCCATCCCACCTCCTTCCTCAAAGGATAACTTGATTTTGTCTGCATCACCAGTTTAGTTACATGAAAACTGAAAGGAGACTTTTGGTGAATTGTTCACACTTTCAGAAATGTCTTTCTGACTTGTAGAATATCCCCTTGTGGGAGGAGAAAAAATAATGTCAGTGGGTTTCAAAACATGTGGGAAGACTATATAATTCTTTCCCTCATCCTATATTCAACCCTAATCATGTTCTTATATGAATTATATTAAATGAACTGGCAGGGTGAAACGTGAGGAGGGAAATAGTTTTATTTGTAATTCTTAAAATATAACTGTTCATTAGATCTCTGAAATGCAGGACAATGTTTTCCTGTGAAAATATAATGGCAGACTAGCTTCCTAACTTTTGAGTTTCCAGCTTTATTCATTCTTCAGTCTAATGAAAAAAGTTCTAGTAAGTAGTGTTCTATGGCCAAAAAAAAGGGATAATAGATTGCAGTGTTTGGTTTTACTTTGATCTTTTCTATTATGCTTAAGGAATAGCAATAAAGAAATTAAGTAGAGCTTTCTATCATTGCTCACTTCTCCCCAAAACATGCAACTCAGTATGAAAGGTATCCTTTTATGAGGATTAAATTGTGGTTGGGAGAAATGGTCTTACTTTGGACATTTATTTCTCTGTGAGCCACACTATACTACTGAGATTTTTTATGAGGTCTACAGTTAGATGACACCACTATATGCTACCAAGTGCCGTTGTTGATATTTCAGCTATATGAGATAAAATCTTTCACTTTTTTTAATGCCTGTCATAGTTTCACCTATCCTTAAGCATGTTAGCTGATAAGGATAAAAATTCTTTCAATGGATTTTACTGTCCTTGCTGTCTTGCAGAGGTAATGATCTCTTCATAGATATTCTCAGCATATATGGACTGCCCTGTCTTTGCTCTGAAATAACTGAAAGCCTTGTAGTCTAGATATTCAGGAGCTCAGTTCAAGAATATGTGCTTGTAAAACCATTATTAGTTCAGTTTAACATCATTGGACTGTGAGTTGCTCAAAGCACAAGAAAGCAAGCTTATATATGGTCAGAACATACTAAATAAAGAATATAGTTAACATTCACTGCAACAGGACAGATCAACCCTTTGTTTGTCAGCCTTGTTCTCGAAAAATATACAGGCTGCTTGTAATATAAATTTCCAAAGACAGCTTCACCTTCACTCAGCTGTGAGGTGTTTTAAAAGAAAAAATGGCTTAAATAAAACTGGATTTTTTTTTTAATATTAGAAACTGAATGTTTTTGTAGAGGAAAGTGGCAAAAATTGACACTTTCCGCAGAGCTGTAAAATTCTGACTAGCTGTAATCAGTATGCCATTTAAAACAGATATACCGTAAGCCTGTAATGCATTGTGACAGATTGTCATGAAGAGTTAGTGGTATTGAAGTTGTGATCAGTAGCTGACAACTGAGTTTCATTAAAGCATATATATATATTCAAAAAGCAACTCATCTTTTCGTGAGCTAAGATCACGTGCAAGATCATGTGTACTAAGATAAAATCCTACTATGATTTCTTTGTTCCTGTCACTCTGTCATGACTTCTGCCAAAAAACAAGGTTAGATGCACACAGATAAAAAAATATCTTTTCAATAAATCTCATAATCTGTTTCCCTGTCATCTCTTTACTGATGATAACTAAGCTTCAATCAGAAATGTAGAAATATTAATGAAATAAAACTGTATTTATCTGCATTTCTGAGAGTCTGTCATTTGGGGGTTTTTGTTTCTTTTTGGGTGAAAGTGTATGTTTGTTCTCCCTATGTTTTCATATTGCAAATGAAAAGCTGCTGACATCAGCCCAAAAGGACTGTGAACAAAACACCGCAGGTTGAGGCCAGCGTCAGAAAGAATTCTTCAAAGGGAAACTGTAAGGTCCTCTTTGCAGCAGGAGTGCCGCTGCAGGCAAGAAAAATGATGAGATTCTTCAGCCACCATGGTCCAATGGGGCTTCTGCAGGGGATGTGTGCATATCCCCAAAACTGCAGTCACAACATTTAACTAAAACACACAGTCATGTGGCATTCAGATTAACAATCTCTGAAAGCTGTTTTGCAGCTCACTGCTGTGTCATTTTGTAGAACCTACATGGTCCTCTGTGAAGTGGAAGCACACTGCAGGGAAACGCCAGTGGTTTAGGAATCAGCATGCTGGGAAGATGAAAAGAAGGTGGCGGCAGGGAGTTCATGGTGCTATAGCAGTGGGGTTGCAAAGGCTGGCCACTGGGACAGAGCTGTGGAGAAGCAGCCTTATGTTGCAGGACAGGAATTGGGGTGCAGGAGCACCAAGGCAGAGGTTGTGCAATGACAGACACTCACCTACTTAAGCAAAAGGAACCTGTTATAGCTCTTACCCCAAAAATCTATTGCAGTTTTGAAAACTAGCTGCAGATAAAGCCAGATGGGTGTTGCTGTATGATGTGCTGACCTGTGCTGCACCTTAGACACTTCATCAAGAGCCAGAATAATGACTCAGGGAAGATAATGTTTCAAAATTGTTAAACTGTTTTCTTCATGTTTAGCTAGCCAGTTGTATGATCCTCACATGACAACCCTTGTACATAAGTCTGTATTTGTAACCAGAATAAATAAACATGAAAGCATTTAAGATGAAAATACATCAAGCAAGCCAAACAGAAAGAGAATACATTATTGTCCAAAGTCTCTGGTTTGCAATTAAAGTGAAATAGGTCTGGCTGCTGAAATGTATTACAAGAGCTGTAGTTCCACTTAATGAATACTGAAAATTAGAGCTGGATAAAGTAATCCTTTTACCTTGCAACCTTTTTTTCTAAGTGGGATTTCTCCAGTACTGAAAGCATCCAGTGAGTGTTTAGTGTCCACAGTGAGGCCTCATTAGTATTCTGGCCCTGTAAATGTTGATGGCTGTTGACAACAATACTTTAACGTAAGCTGTGTTATAGAGCTGTATAATATTATTGATGCTACTAAAGGAACAAGAAGCAGGTGGATATACCATATGTCATTGCTACCTAACTGATAATTTAAAAAATAATTTAAGAATTGTTTGATTCAGCATAGACTAAAAAAACCGTAAATTCTGGGGAAAAGTTGCTAATACCCAACAATTCTATGTCTGTTGGTTCCCCATTGTTTTAGACAGTTTGTAAATAAGAGCAAAGATAGAAGGTGTATGCTTGATGAACATGAAGGAAGAAAGACATGAAAACATATAGACTTTTCATGTATTGTTTTAGGATTTAAGGGTCAATTTTGATTTTTTTTCATGCAGAATTATTGCTAGCTTTTCAAGACAAACTTGAAGGCAAAGACTGGCTACATACTAAGGAGAGCAGGCTTGGCTTCTGGACATACTTATTGAGTTTGACCCTGCTATCCCCAGATTTCCTTGTGGAGGAAAGCAAGGAAGGGCGAATGAGCAGATGTGTGATCTAAAAAGTCTTCAGCTTTGATGTCTTGGTAAACAGAACTGTGGGAAGCATTACAGAGCTTGTTACATACAGCTATGGCTGCTGCTCATATGCAGAGACATACTAACACTATCCTTTATCTTACATAGTTTTATCTCTCATTCCAACTTTAAAAACATTGAGTCAACTTTTCAATAGTTATATATAAGCATTATCATGTCTATTATGTATGTTCCAGTTGTGGCTCTTCCTGCACAATATGTCTTTGTGAAAAATCAGTAATCAGTACTTTTGATTACTCTGTCCAAGTCCTGATGAAGCTTAAATTTTACCAAATTCATGATTGCTCCATGTCTGTTTTCTTAAAAGCAAGAAAATATTTTATCATAATATTCATTACTATTGAATAGGGGAAAAACTAAAAAGAGCTGCAACCAAAATTTTAATAGTACATCAATATTGTAGAATAAAGAGGCAATATATTCTAGTAAAAGGGTGCCAGGCATGACATTTTGGCATGTCATCTTGCACAGGCAGGTTGTTAAGTCTTTGAAGTTTTTTTTGTGTATAATGACTGCCTCAGTGGAGACCAGTTTGAGCTGTGTGCTGCAGTTGTTAATTGTAACAAGTTCACATACCAGTAAGAAAACAGTAGTAAGTATACAATTCCTATAGCTTGTCAATGCAGAAAGAATTCTGAAGCTGAGGTATTAGCCATAAATCTTTCATAAGACTGTTCATATAGAAAATACCTGCACTGTATAATTTATGAAGAGATAACCAATTCATGATTTTTTGAATTCTGCCCACGTTTTAACAGTACTTTTTTCTATTGAAAATTCAGCTCACCTTCTAGCAAGAATGATGAATTTCCAGTTGTCTGTTCCTGTTTATTGGCATTGCCTCCTGTTATCTTTCCTTTTCACCTACCATTCCTGCAGTCCTCGGAGTGAAGATGAAAGCTGTGAGGCGTAATCTTATATATAGGTTAGGATAGGCGATAAAAGAACACTCAAGAGAGTCTGGTGGAATTTCTGACCAACTTCTTTAATGAAGATGCTGAGTTCTGCACTGAGTTCACCTTGGAGGATTTTTTAGAGAGCAGATAGAAATCACTGGGCTGCTATCCTTAGTTAAGCCCTTTCCACTGGTAAAGGGTGCTGCAGCTCAAGCTGGCTGAAAGGCACCTGTGCTGTTCATTGGCTAGCAAGTAAGAGGAGGATGCCTTTGCCTTTTCTTTCACTTTTGAGATCCTGATATCTTAACAGACTGTCTATTGTGACTTATCTCCAAAAGAAGTGCTCTTCTCAAATACCTAAACTAATCTTCCAAGTGGTGAGATTTAAAAGAGTATGAGAAGACACTTCTTGTTTCTGCAATAATTATCCTTACTCCTTATAATAATTGTTTGTGTTCAAGAAGATCTAAATCAGATGAAATGTTTTGAAATAACTTAGCAATGTTTGCTTTATAAACACTGATTCCATAATTAACGAACTAATTAGTAAGGTTTTTGACTATTCATTGAATAATTATCCCATTATTATTTTAAGACTTAAAAGCAATCTTGTGATGCTCAATTGATACCTACTTGCTTACTTAACTTTCCTCTAAGAGCTGCTTTCAAAACCCCTGGATACTGGGAAAAAGAAGCAGAAAGGGCTTGGTGGAGTGTTGTCGGGTGTTAGCTAAAATAAAGTTGTGTTATATTCCAGTACCAATTTTCTGTGCCACATACTTCTTGTGCCTCATGCTATAGAAAGAAAGGCTTTCAAAACTACCCACTGCACAGGTTTTTGTCTTACCATTCAAAATTTGTGTCAAATATCTTTAACTGTTATTTTTATTTCCAAGATGAAATGCAGTCCTTTTTTTGAGGAGGGAAAAAAAGAAGCAGCAGCCAGATTTCCTTTCATCTCTGAACCACATGGTACCTATTTTCATTAAAAAATTACCAGTTCTTCCTACAGGAATATTCATTCTAGCTACTTCTTCTTCCATAAAATGGTCTTTCTAAATTGTGACCCATCCAGAAGAGCTTTTGTGCTTATTTTCAACATCTGTTGGGTGTATCTGTTCTTATCAAGCTAGAGAGTTCAGTGGTATAACTGAGCAGGGACAACTAAGATAAAACTAAATGCTGTAAATGCCAGATGAAAAACTTTCACTGCCACCCTCAGATTTTTATTTGAAACCTGGAAAACTTGCTCTGAGCAGTGGATTTTTAATAAAATATTATCATACATCTCTGGAATATTAATAATATTTTCAGAAAATGCAATCACATATAGGATAAATTAATTTGAAGCTATGAATAGATGCACTCCATAGAAGCTGTAAGTGGAAACTAAATATACAATGAAAATATATATATGTCACAGAAGACAGCACTGCAGAGCCCAGGCCTCTAATCCCACACAGGGTCACCCTGAAAGAGGGTCAATGGGACCAGCCTTTCATGTTCATTTGTAGGACATACAATGAAAGAAGTTTCTATCTAACAAGAGAAAGATCTGTATAGAAAGTATGATTGATTTGTGAGGAAGAGTGTGTTCTAATTTTCCCTGATTTGAGGCAATTGTTAGCTGTGACTATTTATTCGGTAGGAAATCTTTTGGTGCATATAATGAATCTTCCATTTTTTCATACAAACTATACTGTTACTACAGACTGCACTGGTGTTGTGTTTCATGAATGCAGAAGGAAAATAGAAAACTAATCAAAATCCTGCCTTAAATTTTAAAAATCACATTTATGGTACAGCACGAATTCTATGGTCTTTCAGAAAGAGCCAGTGCTATATTGTAAAGACTATGAGGCTCTTAAACCTCTTGCTCCAGGCCTGACCTACAATCTGTTTTCCAGAAAATCTTTCTCCTGGGTGTATGGACTTCCTCAGACTCAATGTGCTTCCAGAGGGCTCTTCACCAAACCAGTAGATTTCTCTGAGAAAACATGGGGCTAGAAAGTGGGTGAGCCATGGAGCCCTCTCATCTGATCCTCATTTGATGGTCATTTAATGGAAGCTCAGGTTTAGAAGTAGTAGAATTAAGCTCTCAAATAACAGACAGTTGTTCATATTGCCCAATTTTCTGGCAAGTAAGTAAAATTCAGCAGTAAGACTGAATTTTTTATTATTTAAGTGGGCAAAATCTAAACCCCACAAAAGCAAGTGGTACTGATAATTATGTTGATTTTGACAAGATGTGGAGCAGTCTTGGCATTCTAATTTTACTGTTATCATTAAACAACAATAAAATTAGAATTACTTAAATGGTCTGAAAGTTACAAGGGTTTTGCAGATATTTCATGAATTAAGTAAAACAGAGAAATAAGAAAAAAATGAAAGCAGCAGTGGCTAAGGTAATTGGTCACATTATTTGCTAGTAATTACTTACCATGCTGTGCCCTTTACCAAGTCGTTAATTGATGGTGACAATGAGATCCAGAAATCACAGAATCACAGAATCTCAGGATTTGG
>NW_010171070.1:0-309 GCF_000695765.1 Mesitornis unicolor | reverse complement strand
ACTACAGACCTGTCAGTCTGACCTCGGTGCCAGGGAAGGTGATGGAACAAATCATCCTGAGTGCCATCACACGTCACATGCAGGACAACCAAGCGATTAGACCCAGTCAGCGTGGGTTCAGGAAGAGCAGGTCCTGCTTGACTAATCTGATGTCCTTTTATGACGAGGTGACCTGCTTGGTGGACGAGGGGAAGGCTGTGGACATTGTCTACCTGGACTCTAGTAAGGCCTTTGACACCATCTCCTCCTGGAGGAACTGGCTGGCCAAGGCTCGAACTGGCATACGCTTTTCTGGGTTAAAAACTGGCT
>NW_010171069.1:0-5622 GCF_000695765.1 Mesitornis unicolor | reverse complement strand
TATCGTAACACCATAGGGTGACTGCAACACTGAATGCATGCCATACCGAGTCATGCACTATTAGACACACAGCAGCACTCCGCCCTCCTCCTTTCTTCTGCAAAACTAAAGACAGTGCTGCCTGCATTGCCCAGGGAAGCTGTGGGTGCCCCCTCTCTGGCAGCGTTCAAGGCCAGGTTGGATGGGGCTTTGAGCAATCTGGTCTGGTGGAGGTGTCCCTGCCCATGGCAGGGGTTGGACTGGATGAGCTTTAAGGTCCCTTCCAACCTAAACCATGCTGTGATTGTATGATTTCAGCAAACTTCCCTAGCAAAATGCGAGGCTGATGCACAGCTGGACAGGACTCTGAAAACACAGAAAGTGCTACGCTAGGGATAGGTTCCACACCACAAACACAGAAAAACCCAACAACCAGCCTCCATGGCATCATTATTCCCCTTCCCAAAAGCCCAAGTACCTTTTAGCCAAAGACAAAACTTTTGCCCGCTTCCGCATCCTTTGGCGAGGCACAGTGTTCCCAACCAGAGAGTTTGGAAGAGTTGTAACCTAGGAGGAAATAATGAAATAACAAACATTTAGAAAAACCCAAAACCAACCAAAAAAACCAACCCTAGCTCCAACCCTACAGAGGATCCAACGTATCTGCCACATCAGTAGAACATGAGCAGAGTGAAGCTCTCGTGCAAGACCTTGGCGGATGGGAACAACACCTACTCCAGGATCCCTCTCTTTCTAGAAAAGAAGTGGAGTCTACGCTTCAATTGTAATAAGCAACTACAACAGTGGTAACGGATGGCAGAGCAGAAAAAAACCCCTTAGTTATACAGTTCTCACTCAGTAACAATCGACAACAGACAGAGAAGTGACATTTAAAGCTCCAGTACTCCTGTGGCAGTCTGTGATGCTGACAAACCAGGGCCTGATTCCTTTTTGAGCTGGTGACAGCACCACAGACACCCAAGGAGGCTTCCACCGGTTTCTAACAGTTACTAAGTGCCACCTCCTGGAGAAATGCCACAACTGCAAGACCAAAGACTGGTTACTTACAAACACTACTTGTTCTCCATTTGTTTCTCAGGGAGTTTAATCCCAGGCAAAAAAGTTTCTCTCACAAAAGAATTAGTTCAAAGGCTATTTTTTTTTTATTTTAAAGTAAAATCTTGGTATTTTATCAAGAACACATGAAGTACATTCAACAGCAGTTTGTTTGTAATATTCTATGTCTCATTCAGGAATAAAAGCAAAAAGGAAGGTCTAAAACCTCACACCAAAAACTACCTGAAGTTGTTTTACTATGTGCAATTCTAAGCATTCTTTACTTGTGTGTGTTACGTACAAACAACTGCGATAAAGAACACTGAAACTAAGAAGCTGCTGGCAGCACACACAATTTCTTTTTCTTGGGGTTGTATTTGACCAAGTTCTACCTGAAGCCTGATCTGCAATGCAAAAGCAAGATGCAGGGAGCAATCTCCTCCCTCCACAATGAAACAGAGCTCCAGAACTGAACACTAAAACCAGCACAGCACCTAATTAAGTCCAACTATTTTAATTCACCTCAGCGAAGTTGAGCAGTGAGGCAGAAGGCTGAGGCAGCTCACAAGAGGAAGTGTTCCTCAACAAGCAGTGACTAACAAAGGTTACTTACCTGTACCTTATTTTTCTACAGATGTTGTTGTAAGTGCCCAGGCAACCTGAGTGCACACTGAACCCAAGCAGGTTAACCCACAGGGCACAGCTAGGGCCTTCCCTCAGCCACACTCTCCCTTTGGCCCCAAAAGGGGCTGGTCCCAATCCTGCTTCACAGCTTAAAGATTTTAACTTCCCTTGCACTGTACGGGGTACTCTTACCTTTCTCATGATCTTCCGCCCATAGAACATCACTTTGTCTCGCTTGCGAAATCTGTACTGAGGCACATGGGGCTGAAGTTGTTCTGAAACAGAGAAACATCACATCAGAAACCACCTGCAGCCTCATGCTAAGGGAAAGAAAACCAGGCACAGGCTGTCAGTCTTGTTACCTCCAACCAGCTACGGCTCCTGTCTACTGAGCAGCAAGCTCTTGTGGACAGCATTTGGAACTTAAACCAACACACAATACCTCATTATCCAACTGTGGTCAGCCACGCCAGACTAGGGAAGAGCTGGCTTGAGGCTCTACCTCATCACCAGAGCAGATAAAAGGCTCTCCGAACAGATATAAGGATTAGGTAATTTTAATCTCACAAAGGAAACCTCTAATTCACCTGCTTCTCATTTACTGTAACAATGAAATTGCAGCAGGGCTGAAATCATTTGCATGCCAACTGATACTAGAGAAAGAAAAGCCTGCAGCATCCTGCGTGTGACAGTTACTCAGGTCTGGGTAAGTTAACTCATGTTCTTCATCCTTTTTAAAGCTGTTTTCCTGCAAGAACCACTACATCCACAGCAAGCAGTTAGTACAAATCAGCACAGAATCTACCACCTATTGTTACGAAAACACAGAAGATAACCAAGAAAACTGCTTTTAAAACATACATGGAGAGTACTTACTGGATTGCCTCACTCTTCTGTAAACGACAAACACAACGATGGCTATAAGTAGTAATGCGACTGCAGCTCCAATTGCAATTCCAGTCAGCTGTGAGAGGGATTTAGGGAGGGAAGAAGTTAATAATTTTCAACTCTAGAAGTTACCAAGTACTTTTTGGAGGGCTGAAGAACACTTAGGTCAGTAAGATGTCTAAAAGTCAAGCACATTCATAAATACTTCATTTTTAATTGAAACATCACACATGCAAGTAGTATAAATTTGAACTGTATCAGTGTCTCACTTACAAGCTCACATGCAAAATATTCAGGATTTTCATAAGTGCACATGCAAAATATTCTGCTTTTTCCCCCCCAGAGATCTGTGAGCTGATCAACTCAACGTACAAGTGATGAAATAACAGGAATTAATTCCTGCCTCACGCGCAGTGAGAGCAATGACACAAACACTCAGACTCTGGCTGTGACTTGGTAGAGTTCCTGGAGCTTACGAGAAGCTACACATTATTTACTCTCACACAATCTTTCATCCAGTTGATTAAAGCTGTACATTACCATAGTAGTCTGTATCCTGTCTTCCACAAACTGAAGAATTCGTGTCCCACCTGCTGATAACACAGGCTAGGAACAAAAGGAAGGTGAAATTAGTTTCCCATAGCTGGCAAAAAGCCTCCATAAAAATATCTCAGTGCCTGCTCTGGCACATACAATGCTGGAGGTTTTCCAGCACCTGCCTTTCAACTAGAGCCCACTTTCCAAACACAAGTGGAGAGGGGTCAGTAGTGGAGTTCTGCATTGGTGTCAGCTCAACGGATTCCTAAACAGTCCTAAACCAGGGTCAAACAGTGAGGGGAGAACTTTTTTTGATGATTCTAAGCTATTCAGAGCAACAAGGATGACAACTGAAAGCCAAGGACTTCATGAGACTGAGAACATCAGTGAGAAACAGCAGATTACATTCACTATAAAAAGCAAACTATGCACGTGGGAAACAGCTCCAGTCTCAGGTACACAGCCCTGGGACCTGTGCCAGCTGTTGTTATTCAGTTCAACAGTCTCACAAATACCAGCTCAAAACAGAGCAGAACAAGGAGGAAAAAAGCAAACCAAGTATTAGGAACAAGCAGGAAACAAACTGAGCACAACAGATCTGTCCTCCTGTAAGTCCTGAACCTTGCAAGTACTTGAATCTTAACTACAAAACACAATTCTGGTCCCTGTTTCTGCCCTCAGTTCCAGATCTGGATGACCTCTTAGTTTAGCTTTGTCACCAAGAGAGAAATGAAGTGCACCCCAGAGTCACCAAACCAGTCTCTCTCACAAAGTTTGTTCAGTGCAGATCAAACTCCTGCCTGCCCCGTCAGCACGCAAGGATCCTTGTCTTAAGGCTTCTTCTCTGGTTGCTTTAACGCAGCGTATCGACAATTTATCTTTCCAGCATCAGTCAAACTACCTCTGTCACTATTATTAACGGCCTATTATGAGTGGGATTGCAGTGGAAAGTCACAACAGTTCGGAAAAAAAACCAATTAAAGCTCTTAGCACCAAATATGGCACATTCTGGCAAAACACAGCAAGCTCCTGGTACAACTCTATAGTGGCCACTTCATTTCTTTCCCCTTGGCAGTGTCAGGGACACGCACAGTTCTGCCACTATCCAGGCACGTGCAATCTCAAATAACACCAAAAATAGTAGTTACCAACTGATGGTCACACTGCTGCTACAGGAGGAAATGCAAATTTAATGAGCAAAAGAATAACACACACACACCCCCCATAGACTGAGCCCTTGTGCCTCAATGCAGAAAAAAGACAAGGGAAAGAAGAAACTCAGACCTCCAAGAACATTCAAGGACTTCACATGTGCCTGATGCAGCCCCAAACACCACTTGGAGGAAAACCACCACGGGACAACCCTGAAACCCACACTTCATTAGCAAACAGAGCAACGATGTGCTGAGCGTGCATGAGCATAACCAGCATCTGCCTGCTTTTTCCAGTGATGTTGCAATTTCATCAAGGAATTGAGATTTACCAATAACTAACAAAAAATATACAGCTACATCGATAATGCTCACACCCATCCAGAGCACAAGCACAGAGCAAGGGGCTCTGCTGAGTGTTTAACAACTCCACACGGCAACGAAAGGCAAACAGGGAGCCAGAGCCATGCAGGGGGGGTGCAAAACGCTCATCGGCCCGGAAAGCAGGGCCTTAAAATGAGTCTGCCCTGAGCATCAGGCTTCCTTGTAGCTCATGTGCTCACAGGCCCACACAGCTACGTTTTGAGTACAGATACTGGATTTATACAAAACCTTTTTTAGCTGCGTATGAGTAGGCTGTGTGTAATTTTTAGTTCTGAGAAGAACCACTTGCCATCACGAGCCTCGTCTACAAAAAGCACCATGCACCTCGCTGGACTATGAGTTTTGCCTTTATGATTCAGAACAACTGCAAGAAGAGCTGCCTGCCAGAGAATTCCCCAACTCTTCCACCTTTAGGCTAAAATTTGAAGGCAAAGGTACTTATATTGTATCCTTCTGCTAACAGCTTAGACATAAGTAGAGTGTGAACGGCTTGCAGAAAGAAAAAATAAGAAAAACATAAACACAGCCAAAAAAGGGATCAATCTTGACATTTTTGGAAGGATAAAATGCTTATCAGGAAAGGTTCTTTCAAAGTAAAGGCACTGCAACTAAAGACATCACCCAAACATTACCAAAGTTGGTACAGTAGTGTTCAGCTTCTGGAAATACTAAGAGGGAAATAAAGACGTCCAAAACTAACAGCAAAGCATGTCGTACCTCAAGGCCGGTGCTATTGGCTTCTTCATCCATGTCTGGTGGTACAACAGGAGAAAAAAAAAAAACACAAAATAAAAATATAAATAAAAATGAAGACACCTGAGTTGGGAGACGACCGCACTCTCCAACCCAAAGTGTTTCAAAGTGTTTTTAAGTCCCCAGTGCAGAGCACACCCAAACTGCTCCACCAGTTTGGCAGAACCTGACAGCTCAGGGGGAACAGCATTTTTGTCACTTCACCAGCCTGTCACTTCTTCCCTGGGCTGGGCACTGAAACCCAGCGAGT